>NC_000075.6:26106385-26268885 GCF_000001635.26 Mus musculus
TCTTTAGCTGATAAGCACTGTTTGTTGCTTACATTCATGTTAAACTTAACAGTCTTATGATGGTATGGTAAATTTTCTTTTGGAATATATAAGAAGATCACTAACACAAAAGTTAAAATGACATCAGATAGAATCTAAGCCCTACGTAGAGACTCTTCATTGATTTAATCATTCTACTAGATGCTTCCACCAATGTACTTAAAAAGTCTTTATTAATTTCTTTATTCTATAGTCTTTGTATAAATATGACATAAATATAAATAAAGTGAATAAAATTTCAACAATTTCTTGACACATCAAACCACAGTGTTTGGGGAAAACTGAATCTATGTTCCTAAACCATGGACACTTATATCTGACTCTAGAATAAACTCCCCCTTATTGTCTTTTAGGTAAGAGCCGTGTTTTCATATCAGCATGCTGAAGATGAAATGTGAAGGCATTTTAAATACCATAACAACATCTGTCATTTAGTCAACTGTGTCTGATACCATGAGGACTTTGCCACATGCATCTAAGATATAACGAGGAGAAGGAGCTACTGTTCGATCTGGTCTCTGTCTTTGAAAGTAGGATATGGCACTCAGGCAAGGATTTTCACCAAATGTCCATCTTCTTTATAAAGTGGATCTAACAGCATGGTCAGGGTGCTGGCTCCAGAGTCTAAACTAGTAGGTAGCTACCATGGAAGGGTACCAAAAGTGTTATAGATATGCAAGATGAATACTGAATTTTTACACACTTTTCTTACAGAAACTGTTTTCTTTGTTTTACTGATCAAACCACACACATGGTGGTGAGTTATAAGGCACACCAGGGCACATTAAATACAGCCCAAATCCATTTTCGGGAAAGGTCTTCACATGGGAAATGCTGGACATTTTCTAACTAGAGGTTAGGTTTTAAAGCATCACAGAATCAAGTCTAAATTTATGTCACAAATTAATGTATAATGTCTATAAGAATTACCAAGGGATACTCAAGGGAGTATTATTTTAACCTTGTAAGAATGTGAAGGCAAAGTAAAGATAAATGAAAAATTCATTTCTAAATGAGATGCTAACATGTGTATATTTGCATTTTGTTGACATTGTTTCCTGAAATTTCTGTGAAATGAATATTAACCACAATAATAATTCAGTCAAAACAGTGGTTCTATGAGAATGATAGCAACTAAAAGATAGGAGCCATTTGCACTATCCTTTAATAGGATAATTTCTCCCTTCATATCTAGAAATACTGGATTTCATTCAGGTTTTGAGAAAGTTGGGCTAGAATCTTCTGAGACTAGCTCAAAAATCAGTGAAAGACAGAGCTGATGAAATAGAAATAACCATACCTGGCACTACATGATGAGTTCACTTTGATTCACGTTTCTCTCTGTCTCTGTCTCTCTGGTTCTGTCTTTCTGTCTCTCTGTCTCTCTCTCTCCCCACTACATGGACTTACTAGTTCTGATATCATCTCTTCTGTAAAGTCCTCTTTCTCTAAGGTCTTTCTTTTCTACCCTTGGTTACAGAAATCTGATGCTCAGAGCTCACTTCCCAGTCTATTGAAAACTATAGTTATGCTATACAGATCCTTTGTGTTTCAGTAATTATAATTTAATTTATTTTTTTCTACTTTGGCTGGGCTCTACTTTTTCTTTCTCACATTTAAATTATTGCTTCCAGTATTCTCTGTAGGAGTGGTTTGGTAAACATGAATTCTTTTTAGCTTGTCTATGACATGGAAAGTTTTTCATTCTCTTTCCATTATGACAAATAGTTTTACCAGGTACCATAGCATATGTTGGCATCAGCATTCTTTTAGAACTTGAGGTGCTTTGCTTTAGGCTTTTCTGGCTTTCACACTTTCCATTGGAACATTAGATGTTATTCTAATGTGTTTTCTTTTATTTGTGGCTTGCTTTTTTAAATTTTTCTTGATGCTTTCAGTATCTTCATTAGGTTCTTCATAGTTAATGTTATTACTATAATATACCATGGTGAGTTTCTCTTCAGTCCTGTCTACTTGGTTCTCTATGTGCCTCTTGTGCTTTTCCTTAATTTAGAGATATTTTCTTCCATGATCTTGTTGAAGATTTAAGTCCTTGATTCTTTCATAGTCAATTTTGAAGAAAATCCCATGGTCTGCTGACAAGAAAATGAATTCTGTCATGTTTGGGTAGATTATTCTGTGAATTTCTATCAAGTTGATTTGATTTATAATGTAATTTAACTCCAGAGTTTACTTAAGTCTGGATGATTTTTCTACTTATGAGACTGGAGTATTGAAGTCGCCCATAACCACTGTGATATGGTCAATGTGTCATTTTAGACCTAGCAGTGTTTCTATTATGAAACTCAGTGCCTATTTGTTTCTTTATTCGTTTTGCATGGCCAATTGGATACCCTCTTTTTTTGTTGTTCTTACATGCATATACATATTTGACTGCATTGGACAGCCAATAAGTGTGCTCAACAGTGGGAAAAAATACTTCTCCTTCTTTCAGAATTTCTTAGTTACCTATAGTTCTTTGTCTAGGGGTGAGGCCCAAAGAATCAGAACAAGTCTTGCTTTGATATTAACATGATCTTTGACAGTGCCACTGTTGCAGTCTTGTTTGCTAGCTATTTCTAAGAGATAACATTTTACATCAGGTTTCCTTCTTGCTTTTACAAACTTTCCATCCTTCTTCCAAGAGATTTCCTAAGCCATAGATGCAGTAGCTGTGGTTTAGCTGTCTCTACTGGGGCACATGTATGTGTTGTGTCTAGTTGTGGTTTTCTATGAAAGCAACCATAGGTGATAGGTGGCTTAGTAGGAAAATAGCAGGATACGCATGACCTCTGTCTTAGGGTTTCACTGCTATGAGGAGACATTACAACCAGGACAAATCTTATAAAGAACATTTAATTGGGGCTGGCTTGGAGGTTCAGAAATTCAGTCCATTATCATTATGGCAGGAAACATGGCAGCATCCAGGCAGACATAGTGCTGGAGAAGGAGCTGAGAGTTCTACATCTTGATCCAACTGCAGCCAAGAGAAAACTCTATCCCAGGCAGCTGGGAGAAGGGTCCTGTCGGGGACACAATTCCTCCAAGGCCACACCTTCTTCAACAAGGCCACATCTCCTAATTGTGCCATTCTCTGGGCCAACCATATTAAAACCAGCACAATTTCATAGTTGTCAACATTGTTGCTTACTTTTAGCTATTTCTTGTGGTGGTATTGCACACATTGGATATATCTACTATTCTCTTAGATTGCAGAATTTCTTCTAGTATCCCCTGTAGAGTTGGTTATGTAGACAGAAATTCATTTAATCTGTTTTTAGCATGGAGATATTTTTTCTTCCTCCTTTGATTTCTAATGATAGTTTTGCTGAATGTTGTAGCTTGTCCTCCCATCTATATTTTACAATTTGTTGAAAACAGACAAGACTATTTTTTTCCTTTTTTTTTTTTATTAGGTATTTTTCCTCACTTACATTTCCCATGCTATCCCAAAAGTCCCCCATATTCTCCCCCCTACTCCCCTACCCACCCATTCGCACTTTTTGGCCCTGGCGTTCCCCTGTACTGGGGCATATAAAGTTTGCAAGTCCAATGGACATCAGTCAAAACTCCATTAATCACCTGCCCTCCATAAGCCCCTACTTTAACTTTCACTGGCTAGTTTTGTGTCAACTTGACACAGCTGGAGTTACCACAGAGAAAGGAGCTTCAGTTGAGAAAATGCCTCCATGAGATCCAGCTGTAAGGCATTTTCTCAACTAGTGATCAAGGGGGGAAGGCTCCTTGTGGGTGGGACCATCTCTGGGCTGGTAGTCTTGGTTCCATAAGAGAGCAGGCTGAGCAAGCCAGGAGAGGCAAGCCATTAAAGAACATCCCTCCATGGCCTCTGCATCAGCTCCTGCTCCCTGACCTGCTTGAGTTCCAGTCCTGACTTCCTTTGGCGATGAACAGCAGCATGGAAGTGTAAGCTGAATAAACCCTTTCCTCCCCAACTTTCTTCTTGGTCATGATGTTTGTGCAGGAATAGAAACCCTGACTAAGACACCCATGCTATCCCAAAAGTCCCACATACCCTCCCCCCAACTCCCCTACCCACCCATTCCCACTTTTTGGCCCTGGTGTTCCCCTGTACTGGGGCATATAAAGTTTGCAAGTTCAATGGGCCTCTCTTTCCAGTGATGGCCGTTGGTATTTAAAGTTTCCATTGAAAATGTGGAGGCTATTACAAGGGGTCTACTGTTATATGTGATGTGTTCTTTCTCTTTTGCTACTTTTAATATTTTTTGTTTAGTATATCTGATGTTTGCATTATTATTAGAAATGGAGAGATTTCCTAACTCTGTCCATTTTGAATTCTCTATATATTGTACATCTTTTTTCCATTGTATATTTTCTGTATTCATATTTAAAATATTATCCCCTTTCCTGGTCCTCCCCCTGGAAGGCCCCTATCCCATCCTTCCTCCCCCTGATTCTATGAGGGTGTTCTTCCACCTACCCACCCACTCCCATCTCCCTGCCCCCAGCTCCCCTACACTGGGATATCTATCGAGCCTTCATAGGACCAAGGACCTCTCCTCCCATTAATCCATGGCAAGGCCATCCTCTGCAACATATGAAGTTGGAGCCATGTGTACTTCTTTGTTGATGACTTGGTCCCTTGGAACTCTTGGGAGACTGGTTGTGTGATATTGTTGTTCTCCCTGTGGGGTTGCAAACCCCGTCAACTCCTTTGGTCTGTTCTCTAATTCCTCTATGGTGGACCCCGTGCTCAGTATAACAGTTAGCTGTGAGCATCTGTTTCTGTATTTGTCAAGCTCTGGCAGGGCCTCTCAGGAGACAGCCATATCAGACTCCTTTCAGCATGCACTTCTTGGCATCCACAATTGTGTCTGGGTTTGATAACTGTATATGGGATGAATCCCCATGTGAGACAGTCTCTGTATGGCCTTTCCTTCAGTCTCTGCTCTATACTTTATCTCCATATTTGCTCCTGTGAGTATTTTCTTCTCCTTCTAAGAAAGATTGAAGCACCCACACTTTGGTCTTCCTTCTTCTTGAGCTTTTTGTAGTCTGTCAGAAAATTGAACATACTACTAACTGAGAACCCAGTTATATCACTCCTGGGCATATATCCAGAAGATGTTCCAACATGTAATAAGGACATATGCTCCACTATGTTCATTGCAGCCTTATTTATAATAGCCAGAACCTGGAAAGAACCCAGATGTCCTTCAACAGAGAGACAGATACAGAAAATATGGTACATTTACATAATGGAGCACTACTCAGCTATTAAAAATGATGAATTTATGAAATTATTAGGCAAATGGATAGAACTAGAAAATATCATCCTGAGTGAAGTAACCCAATCGCAAAAGAACACACGTGGTATGCACTGACTGATAAGAGGATATTAGCCCCAAAGCTCCAAATAACCAAGATGGTGCAACTTAATAGGCATCTCTTTGCAGAGATTTGGGGAATATTTTTTCTGTGATTTTGTTGAAAATATTTTCTGTGTCTTTGACTGAGAAAGCCTCTTTTTCTATACCTCTTATTCAGTTTTTGTTGGTTTGCTTTATAGACTCCAAAATGTTCTGCATGTTGTACTCCTCAGTTGATTTTTGCTTGTTTGTTTATATTTAACATATTCTTTGATCAAGTTATCCAATTCCTCTATCTTATCTTTGAGACTTGAGACTGTCTTTTCCACATGATCTGGTTTGTTGTTGGGACTTTCCTTTGTGCTTTTTTTCTTGACTTACTGAGTTTTTTTTTTTTAATGTTTTATTTAGTCTTGGCTTTGCTTCAGAAATTCTAAATCTTTATTAAATTCTTTTTTCATATCTTGAATAGTTTTCATTGTTTCATCTCTTTGTCTTTTTCCTGTCCTCTTTTAGGCATTTGTTCATATCTCTTTGAATTCCTCAAACATATTTATAATTGCTGTTTTGAAACAATTTTTCAAAACATTTTGAAAAAACTTTCATTTTTGAATAGGGTTCAAACAAAGTTTAAGTTCCCAAGCCTCACTGGGTGACTGACATCATGGATGGCAGTTGAGTCATGAATGCAGGGCAAATCACTCTATCACAGTTGAATACATCAACTAATGACAACAGGATATGTGTATCACACAAAAAAAAAAGTTCCTAAGAAAGTCCCCTATTCCTAAATCCTGATTAGTGGAAAATTGTTACTGTAACTTGGCATAGATATTTATGGTTTTCAGGTTTACAAGCTCTGTTATAATTCATCTCAGTGTCACAGTTCCGCTCCCAAGTCTGTTCTGCATCCTTGAAAGATCAATAGTGCTTGATTACAGTGAATTTTTGTTTTCTATATTGGCTTGGTATTTGAGTTGGGTTGGATCTAAGTGGAAATTATAGCAGTATTATGCATCACCTAAGTTGCTTTTGTTGAGAAATATTACAATTAGGGTGCTACTTTTCAGAGGAGATATATTATCTTGATTATTTGTGTTGTTTGTGTTTTTGTAGAGGGGTTAAGGTATCAGGAGTTAAGTGGCTGGTAGTATGTTTTTGTGGGGGTATCTGGACTTGCCTGTGCTTAGTGGGTGCTTAGATCCTTATTTGTTATTCCAAAAATGTGTCATGCTGTGGGCTAGATGAATACTACTTCCTACTCAGTTATGGAACCTCTCTAGGTTGCTGTGAAAATGGGGCTTCATAAGAGGCATCAACTTGACTAGGGATAGCTATAGCTGCAACTTCTTAGTCTAAGAATAAACCTACTGCCTTATTACTGTTTTATTGCTGTGAAGGGACACAATAACCATAGAAAATCTTATAAAGAAAATCATTTAATTGAGACTTGGTTACAGTTTCAGAGGTTTAGTCCATTGCCATCATGGTAGGCACATGGCAGGGCACTTACTGACACGTATATGTATATGTATATGTATATGTATATGTATATGTATATATACATATACGTGATACTGGAAAAGAGCTGAGAGTTCTACATCTATATCAACAGGGATTAGGAAGAGAGAGCTATTGGGCCTCATTTGGGCTTTTGAAACATCAAAGCCCAGACCCCAGTAACCCACTTCCTCCATCAAGGCTACACCTCCTAATTGTTTTCAGTGTTACTCCTTTGTGACTAAGTGTTCAAATATATGAGCCTATAGGGCCATTCTTGTTCAAACCAGCACACATACTGTAAGCTCAAAAAGAAGTGTTTTCTGCCCATCTTCAAAAGTTTATAAAGGGCTAAAAAGGGTTTTTAGGTGGTGTTTGGGTAGCAGGAGCTTCAGAAGCACTGTGAGAGTAGACGGTGCTCCATGGCTGTAGGATGCAAGACACCACACTGTTTTATAATGGAGGTGAATGGGGTGAATCCAAAATCCTTATATGTATCAGGGGTGCCTGATGCTGCATGATCCCAGGGCCTCTTGATAGGTTGTGTGTAAGACTGGTTCTATGGGTTCCTACCTAATATTCTGGGTTATACTGCACATGACATCAGGAACCATGATGGGTACAGTGACTGATATGCAGAAAGACAGATAGAACTGGTCTGAGAGACCTGCTTCAAGGTTTGAGTAGGAACCGATCTGTGTAGTAGAGGCAGGTTGGGTGGATTGAATGATAGGCAATACAGTAGTGGACTGGGCCTGGAGAATCTACCTGGGGTTCCAGGTTAGGCTCTACTCTTTGCTGCTAGAATGGCTGGTGGGTGGGATGCCTGACAGGCAGAAACATGGTAAAATTTAAAAGTTAATTTTTAAAACAGATTAATGAAATAGACAAATCCTTAAGAAACCAATTAAAAACATAACAGAAAAAAATCCCCACATGATTACTTCTGTAGAGATTGAAAAAGTTACCATCAATACAGATAATAAAATCTCTAATGACATGTTTGAAAAACATTATGATAGTAAAACTGCGTAATTGGACATGGAAAAATTCCCTCAAGGACACATTTTTTAAAGCTAACATTGAAACTAATCTTATTTTTCATTTTCTTTTGTACCAACTCTTTTTAAAAAAGGTATAAAGTAATTTAAGTACATAATGTTAAACCTTCACATAAACAAATTCAGATCTGGAAGGGTTCATTGGTGAATTTGTTCCATCATTTAAGAAAGATGTTATGTGATTTATATTAATACTTCATAAACATACCAGAGAAATCACATGCTGATCTCAAAGTTGAAGCAAATACATGATAAAAGCATAGTTTTAAGGTAACACAGCCCATCCTACTCCAATGATTCTTAGTTATGGTTCTATTTCTGTGATAAATACCATAACCAAAAGGAACTTTAGGGGAAAGGCTTTATTTGGCTTACATATCAATCAAAGTAAATCACAGAGGGAACTCAGAGCAGGAACTAAAGGCAGGAATCTACAGTCAGGAACTGAAGCACAGACCATGAAGGGATACTGTTCATGGGTTTGCACTCAGTGCTTACTCAGCTTGCCTTCTTATGTATCCCAGACTACTTACCAGGAATAGCACCATCCCAAGCGTCTGGATCCTCCCACATCAATCATTAATAAAATAACTATACAAATTTGCCTTCAGGCCAATCAGATGGAACAATTTTGTCAACGGAGATTTCCACATACCTTATATCAATATGACAAAACTACTAATTGCTGTATACACACACACACACACACACACACGCCAGATAAGTGCAACTATCTTTCCACTCACCCATAGCTGTAGACCAATTCCAACTACAGAAGTATAACTTGTCCAGCACACAGCACGTTTTAGAGAGGTTTCTGTTAGGTGTTGGAGATTCTCTGAGATAATTGGCAAGAATCCATCTAAAGTCGTGTTTCACCATAGAAGAACACGAGGGAAAGTTAAGGTTCCCATGGTTCCCATGGTTCTGGTACATTTCCTAGCTCAGCCGTCAGTTTGCCTTCTGAAAAGCCAACAATGCTGCGCTTGAGCAATAGGCCTACAGATCAGCTGGGGTTTATTTTGAAAATTCTAAATTGAAACCTCTTTATTTTTGTGGTGTACTCACAGAAGACACCTGTACAATCTTTTCTTTTTTTTTTCAGTCAATAAGCCCCTTAATCGCCAAATGTGCACTATATCTCAATGACTTGCCAGGCTCCATGCTGAGCAAGCAAACACAAACAAGACAGTCTATGCTGTCCCCAAGCCTGCAGGGCAGCACAGAGGCAGAAGAAAGGCCAACATAATAGAACAAGGTTATAAGTGCTATAGAAGCACAGGAAACCACAAGCCCAGAAGCAGTCTAAAAGAGCAAGCATCAGAAAGGCACCAGAGACTAGGGAAGATTCATAAGATGGAACTCTATCCTGGATGGATACATTGTTTTCTCATCGCTGTAACATAATGCCCACCAGAAGCAACCTATGGGAAGACTGACTTATTTAGTTTTAAGGGACGTCAGTATGTCATGATGAACAAAACATGTACTTCAGGGTTGTATAAGAATGCTAGCTAAGCATAAGCAACCGAGCAAGTGAGAGAACAGGCCAGCGACCAAAATTTCTTAATAGTTTCTGCCTTGAGTTCTTGCTAGGATTTCTCCCAATGATGGATGATTAACTGCAAGTGTAAGCTAAGCAATTCCTTTGCTTAACTAAATTGCTTCTGGCCAGACTGTTTTAGTGTTGTAACCAAAAGGAAACAGACAGGAGCAAAGTAGCATTCAAAGGACTGCACTGTATAACATTGGCATCTAAGTACTAAGCAGGAGGATTCCACGTTCCCTTTTCTTTTTAAAAGGCTTTTACATCCATTCACCTTTTCCTTACCTTATTAATCTTATGGATCTGAATGGAAGCTAAGGCAAAAGGTAGAGGTTGCTTTCATCTTACTCATTTACATATTATTCATTTACACACTCAGTTGGAGCTCAGGAAAGTTATGGTTGCATAACCTTCTCAGTTACAAATGGGAATAATAATAATAACTTCTAGAGTTATATATATTAGATAAAATCCTGTGAAGTGTTGGCCCAGGCCTTGACACATGAGAGAAAATAATAACTATACACTTTCCCCTTCTCTTGATCCTGACAAGGACAAAGAGGAGAAGATGTCTTTCTTCCCTTGGGTATAAATGCAGTCAGCTTCATAGAATCAGGCGCCTTATCCTGAATGGAAGGGAAGTCTCTATTTCCAAAGTAGAACACAATGGTTGTATTAGTTACTTTTTTACTACTATGATAAAAATGCTATGAACAAGCAATTTAAGAGAGATAAGGGTTTGTTTGGTGTATTGTTCTAGAATAGACAGCATTGTGGCTAAGAAGGCATAGCAACAGTTATGGGAAGCATGAACCCAAGAGTGGGTAGCTGGCTGATCACATTTTCATTTACACACAAGCCTTACAGGAAGATCAGGGCTATTAAACCTCAAACTGCACATCTAGTGATGTACTTACTCTAACTCCTAAAGGTTTCATAACCTTTCCTAAGAGGATCACAAACAGGGGAATTGAGTGTTGAAATGCATGAGCTTATGAAAAGCACTTCTCATTCAGATCACCACAATATCCTAAGCTCAGACAGTAGTTACTATGTTCAAAGTTGAATGGAAGTAGATGAGGCCATGTGGAATTGTTAAGGGATCACCAAGCATGGCTGGCGATTGCCATTACTTACTTGCCAAGCACTGCCTTACTCAATGCTCAAGTCTGCATTCATGGTTCTGGACAAGACACCAAGGTCCTCACCTAACACACTGACCCTCTTCTGTCCTTCTCATACCATTATTACACTCTGCCCAGTTGTGTCAAGCTGTTATTCCTATCATGTGTCTGAAGGTGATGTTGCCTCCTTGGAAAGTATCCTCCTTCTGTTTAGTCTTTTTAGAAAGCCTCACTATTCATTAGGTAGCAGCTCCAGGGTAAACTGTGTTAGAACAACTTTCCCAATGACTACCTTCTTCTGTGCTCTCTCCAGCTTCTCAACATTCTTCTACGACACTACAGGAATAAATAAGACAGTTCATGGCTATCTCTCCTATTACCCGAATATAGGATATGTAAGAAATAACCCAAGATATTACGTAGGGGAAAAATTCATTGTGAGCTAACTATGCTCCTGTTTTCACAGGCTTTATTCATCAAGGATTTGCTATCACTATCAGCTTCATCAAAATAACTATCATATATAGTGTGTACATAAAGGTCAGAAATGAGGCTTATGCAGAACAAAACAATCACAAAATTTAAAACATCCTAGAACATGCTACTACTTGGATCAGTGGAACATGTCTGTAATCCTAGCATCTGGAAAGTAGAGGAAAGCTAATCAGAAGTTTAAGGCCAGCCAGTGTGTGTGTGTGTGTGTGTGTGTGTGTGTGTGTGTGTGTGTACATATGGAGGTCAAAGGACATTCATGAGTATTGTTTCTCAGTTGTTATTCACTTTTAAACCATTAATCAATCTATTTGAGGCAGTATCTCTTACTGGCCTAGAACTCACCAAGTGAGCTTGCTGACCAAGAAGTCCCAGGGATCCTCTTGACTCTGGCTTTTGTTGATGTTGCTCTTCTGCATTCTGACTATCTACCTCAGGTCCTCCTGTTTATAATACAAGCATTTCAACAACTGATGTATTTCTGAGCCTCCCCCTCCTTATTTTTTCTAAATGACACTCTTAGGTATTTGTTACTGTCAAATTAGACTTGACCAAGATAAGTCAAAACTAAAAGAGAAGACTTAGCCTGTTCATAAGCAATCATTCTTTAGTCAGAAGAAATGAAGGTCCACAATCTTTCTGCTGGAATGAAGACTGCACACTTGGTATAAGGCATCTGGGGGTTTTATAGAGGAGAACAGGGAATTTGGGGGATTCAAGATTCCATCTGAAGGTCTGTTTCCATGCCATCCCAATGTTGAAAATACCAATGGAGTTTAGTATATCGAGTGTCTCCTCAGAAGCTTCCACAGGTGTTATCAATCAACTTTGCTGTCCAGAGTTTCTCAGCCACCTAAGGCTTTGAGGCCATTAAACCTCAGTTATAGTAACATATAGCTCGCAAGCATACTTGAGAATCTGAAGGATATCTTAATATTAAAGCCTCCCGAGAGACCCTGATGTAGGACTCAGGATTATGTAAAGGCCTTCTATTTTTTGAACTTGAAAATCAAAAGTTCTCCAAGATAGTATAGAATACTTACAGCATCTCACTGTTTTCTTGACTGTGACATAGTCTGTCCCACACTCTTGCTGAGAGCGAGCATTGTTCAGTGGCATCTCAGGCTGAGTTATGGCTCTATGCCTTCACATTGTTTTCTTCTTTCAACTCTCCCTGAGAAGTGGGCATTGGCATTTTTTACTCTCACTCTCCTTCCAGGGAATGAGAGTAGTTCATCTGTTCAACAGAAGAGGAGAAATTTCCAGTTGTGGGACAACTTTCTGGTTTCAGCTCTCCGGGTGCCTGAGGCTCTGGTCTTCACTTAACCCTTAGATGACCTAGATTTGTGTACTTTATCATGTGGGCTCCTCTCCATATTATTCCTCCACTTACTTAAGAACTAACTCAAAACAAGGATGTCATCTTCCTTCTTACATTATTTCATATTTGGTGTGTATCCTATATGTTCAGTGACAGTAATTGTTCTCAGTAATTTCTATACACCACTGCATAGAGTCAATAATCCTTATATACACAAATTTCTCCACATTAAGTTGAACAGCAATTCTTTGTGACCAGTGGAGCGTAGCTTATAACTACTTGTATTCTTCAAAGATTCTTGAGCTCTGAATGCAAATTGTTTTCACCAGGTGGTGATTTACACAGTTTTTGTTTTATTAATATTTATATTTATTGTTTGAGAATTTCATAATGCATACAATGTATTTTGATCAAGTCCAATGCCCATTTTTCTCTACTCCAACTACTCTTCAAGATTACTGTTGGTATTCTGTCCCAATTTAATGTGTTCTTATTTTTCTCTTCACCGGTGCCAGTATGAGTACAGGTTTAGAACCACATATTGGAGCACAGACAGCCTGTTAAGCTCTGAATCCTTGAAGAAAACTCCCTTTCTCTTGCCCGATATCCATCAGTACCCAATAGGTCCTCACTCTGAATGGGGCTTCCTGACCACCTTCCTCCTCAATTTTGGAATTTACCTGACTTGATTTACACAGATTTATTGCATGATATTGTAACTGCTGTGAATTCACACATGCAACTAACCCTGATATGTTCAGAAAATTGTTTTTTGTAGTCTTTTAATGTCTCTGGTTCTTACAATCATTCTACCCTTCTATAATAATCCTTGAGCCTTGAGAGGTCATAATATAGATGTACCATTAGGGCTGAGCACTTTGTAATCTCTTGTTATCTTACTTTTATTCTCTGCACATTGACCAGTTGTAAATCTCTATGCTAAAAACCATGTACTGCAAAAGAAAGCTTCTCTGAATAGGGCTGAGAGATGCTCTAATCAATAGGCTTAGTAATAAGTAATTAAGAGTTGGCTTAATAGTATGTCCACATCTCTGAAAAATAGTAGTAAGTTCTTTCTTAGGGTCTCTGATGTGTCTCACCACAGGTTCTTGCATGAGATAATGGCGTCAGGCATGATTTTCATCTTATGGAACTTGAACTAAATCAAATTAGAAAGTGATTATTTAGCCCCATAAAATTCATCCCACTTTACCCCAACACCTGTTCCATCTGTAATCTTCTGGGTCATGTCACTGGGCTGATCTATCAGTACCAAAGTCACAGGATCTCTATGACACAGGGCAACAACAGGATCTCCAAGAGGAGTCCCCATGAGGATCCAGTATTCACAGTATAGCACAAGCCCGATGCCTTGAAACAGACCAATGATTTATTGCAATGAACGTTTGCAAGATGTGTGAACAAAAGGGTGTCACAAAGTGACATACTACAGCTTCCACAACATGATGATTTTTGTTTTGTTTTTATTTTATTCTGTTTTATTTTATTTTATTTTATTTATTTTGTGCGGGAGGTTGAAGGGTGGAAGATGGATAAAGTGGATGGGGAGATGAATGGGATTGGATACATGATGTGAAATTCACAAAGAAACAATAAATAGTTTAAATTTTTATATACTTCTTTTCATTTTCTAAATCTTTCCCAAGTTTAGAATTATATGCTCAGTAAAAAAATGTGTAGACAATATCAACAATAAGTATGAAGGAAAATCCAACATTCACACTTCCCATAATTCCTTCATCCTAATATATTACTTTATTGCCAGTGTTTCTACCTATAAACAGTATATACTTCTTAACTACTTCATATGATTATTGAAATCTGTGTTCTTGTTTTTAAAATCCCAAAGCTAGCTGTCCCCTGAGAGGTTCTTTCTGCCAGAGCTTGACCAATACAGATGCAGATGCACACAGCCAACTCTCAGACTGAGCACAGGGACCTCAATGGAGGAGTTAGGGCAAGGACTGAAGAAGCTGAAGGAGTTTGCAACACCGTATCAAGAACAACAATATCAATCAATCAGAGCCCCCCTCCCCCCGCCCCGAAATCCCAGGGACTAAAACACCTACCAAAGCGTACACATGGAGGGAGCCATGGCTTCAGCTGTATATGTAACAGAGGCTTACCTTATCTGGCATCAATAACAGGGGATCCCCTTAGTCCTGTGGAGGCTTGTCGCCCCAGTGTAAGGGAATTCTAGGGTGGTGAGGCAGGAGTGGGTGTGTAGGTAGGGGAACACCATCACAGAAGCAGTGAGGGAGAAGGGATAGGATAAGGGGTTTATAGAGGGGAAATCAGCAAGGGGAATAACATTTGAAATATAAATACAATATAAACAATAACCAATTTTGAAAAAGTAAAATTAAATCGCAAATCTACAGAAAAGTAGCTAGGCAGTACAATGAACTTTCCCAAACTCTTTAGCTAGATTGCCAGTTTTAGTGTTTTACTATGTTTTCTTTGTATCTTAACTTCTATGTATGTATTTTCATGTACATATGTGTGTGCATATTTGCTTAGCTATTGACATAAATGTGAAACCATGAAAAATAATCATTCCACTCTCAAAAGTTAAACTTTCATTTTACTTTACTTTTCAATGCTAGGGTTTAAGTAAAGTTAGATATAGGCCAATCAAGTACTTCAACACTGAGCTACATTCACAATCCATTTTTAAATGTGAAGCATGTGAACATTTTTTGAAATTAATTCTGAACAAATAAGTTTTCTGTAAAGAACTTAGTCTCAAATTCCATAATAGTGCAATTTGACTTAATGTTTTTAGAACTATTCCCTATAAATGATAAACATGATTATATTAAAAACAATAAAACAGGAATACTGTCTTTTTAAAAACAAAAAACAAAAAAAAAAAAAATCATTCCACTCTCACACCAGTAGCCGTATCTTGTCAGGTTACAAAGCTGGATTGGATTGTAATTACTTTTCTCCTCTACCATTGAGGGTAGTAAGTTCCAACACTGTGAAACTTAGCCAGAATGGACAGAATTTCCAAGTCATACATGTTTTCTGGCACTGGGTTTCTTATTTATTAGCCTGAAATGTCTAAGAGGGGTATTGCCCACCCCCATGATAAGGTAACTCCATTTCAACTCTTTATATGTATGTATTTGAAGAAACTTCTACAGTAGCGGGTTTATACAGCAGTCGTTTCTACCTAACTTTCTCAAAGGTCTTTAGTGTTCATTTGCTCACACACATACAAATTCTACTTGATCCCATGCTCTCATTCATATCTCCAACCAACCCTCCCTGCTTTATTATTCTCTACTCCTTTTTCTCAACACTTGTACTCCATCTCTTCTTCCTTGAAAGTCCCATGCTGCCATCTGCTGGTTTGGTGACCTGTATTTAAACCCAATTATCCAGTTTCTAAGGTAATACCCACACCTGCCATTAGAGACTGCCCCACCTAGGGATCTGTCCCATCTGCAGACACCAAACCCCCACACTATTGCTGATGCCAAGAAACACTTGCTGAAAGGATGCTGGTATGGGTGTTCCCTGAGAGGTTCTATCAACAAAAGACCAACACAGATGCAGGTACTCACAAGCAACCATCGGACTGAGTCCTGGGACTGCAATGGAAGAGCTAGGGGAAGGACGGAAGGAGCTGAAGAGGATTGCAACCCCATAGGAAGAATGATGTCAACTAAGCAGACCACCTGAAGCACTCAGAGGCTAAACTACCAACCAAAGAGTATACATGGAGGGAAACATAGCTCCAGATACATATGTAGCAGAGGATGGCTTTATCTGACATCAATGGGAGGGGAAGCCTTTAGTCCTGTGGATGCTTGATGCCCCAGCATAGGTGGATGCTAGAGCCGTGAGGCAGGAGTGGGTGAATGGGTGGAGGAGCACCCTCATAGAGGCAAATGAGAGGGGTGAGAGGGGGATGGGATTGGGAGGATCTGTGGAGGGGAAACCTGGAGGGGGGATATCATTTGAAATGTAAGAGAATAAAATGACTAATAACAAAAAAGAAAACATGCTACTTTTGTCCTTTGGAGTCTGACTTTCCTCACTCAGAATGTTTGTTCAGGTCCTTCTATTCATTTGTGAATTTAGTATTTCATTTTTCTTTGCAGCTGAGTGGTATTCCATTGTCTAAATGTACCACATTTTCTTAATCCATTCATCAGGAGATGGACATCTAGGCTAGGTACATTTCCTGGCTACTATGATTAGGACAGCAGAGGACATGGGTGGGCAAATATCTTTGTAGTAAGATATTGAATGTTTGGGGCATGTGTCCAAGAATGGTAAATCTGGATCATATGGTAGATCTATTTTTAGCTTTTCTGAGGAAACAGCATACTTATTTCTGGTAGAAGTACATATATATTTTAATTTTGTTTGTAGGCTTAGAATTTTTTAAAACCTACTTTAATTATGATTCTTTAATGCTTCAAGCTCCCTTCCTACCACTGGTAAGAGAAAAGAAAGGTTAACAGAAAATGGGGGTTGTGGATTTGTTTAGAAATAGTTCTTTGAGGTGATTGCAACCTTCATTGCCAGCAGTCCAGTCCACTAGAAAACTGCAAACACAAATCAGTAGCAGCATCTTGATCCAGAAAAAATAGCAAAGATCTGCTGATTGGCACTAGTCCAAGAAGCAGCATGAAACAGCAGAAAAGCAAGGCACAGCAACGTAAGATCATTGTCAGTGAAGATCAGCATCAGTGAGGCCCAAAAATGACCAGCAAAGAGCTGCAAAGCAAACCAATCCAAGAGTGTTGTTCACTCTCTGTTGGGTTATGCTTATACACTTTCTTAACATCATGTGTCCTCTAGAGGATCCACTTCAGCAAAATGTCACATACCCTTTCACCAGGCAACTTCCAAAGAAACACCTTGAAAAGTCAACAAGGTCAATGCTGCCTCTGGAGGCATGCTGGTATCCATAACCCGGGGATGTGCTGGTATCCATGGTCTGTGATGCTGCCACATAGCATTTAGATGACCAGGGCCCATGTGAATGTCTATGGTTTGTGGAGGACTAGAAAGCAAATATGACAGAGGTGCATTATACAAAGTTCCTAAATAATCAATTAAGATATCATGTTGGGGAAAAACACCTCATTAGAAATTTGAGGGTACATGTACGGGAAAGAGTTGCTGACTGTATCTCTACTGACATAAAGAACATTAACATATGTTTTCATCATCTACATACAATTATGAAATCTAAACTACCTAATCTCAAATTCCTAACAATTCCCCTAATAGATTTCTCTTGGTGATGAGAGTATATAGTAATTGATCTCCATGATAAAAAGTACTTGATGAACCTAGGGGACATGGAGTCACTGGCTAAAGAAGAGATAAGTTCGGTTTTTTTTTAGAAGGAGGAACAAAATACCTATGGGAGGAGATACAGAGACAAACTGTGGAACAGAGACTGAAGGAAAGACCATCCAGAGTCTGCCCCACCAGGGGATCCATCCCATATATCATTACCAAACCCAGATACTACTGTGAATGCCAACTGGTGCATGCTGACAGGAGCCTGGTATAGCTGTCTCCTGAGAGGCTCTGCCAGCGCCTAAAAAATACAGAGTTGGATGCTCTCAGTCAACCACTGGACTGAGCACAGGGTCCTCAATAGAAGAACTAAAGGACTGAAGGAGCTGAAGGGGTTTGCAGCCCCATAGGAGTAACAGCAATATGAACCAACTAGTACCCCCATAATTCCTAGGAACTAAACCACTAACCAAAGAGTACACATGGAGGGACCCATGGCTCCAGCTGCATATGTGACAGAGGATGGCCTTGTTGGACATCAATGGGAGGATAGTCCCATGGTCCTATGAAGGCTCAATGCCCCAGTGTAGGAGAATGCCAGGACAGGAAAGCAGGAGTGGTTGGGTTGATGCGCAGGGGAAGGGGGGATGGGATAGGGGGTTTTTGGAGGGGAAACCGAGAAAGGGGTTAACATTTGAAATATAAATAAAGAAAATATCTAATAAAAACAAAGAAAAAATAAACTCTGAGATAGTCTAGGTTCTGAAAGATAGAAATGAAGAAGATATTTCCTGATGACTACTCTTGTTCAAACATCATATATAGCTGCTCTTAGTCTTATGTGGAGCGGCCATCAGCAGAGATGGAAGACTCTATTCCGAAACCTTTGGAAGGTTCCCTAATACCTTTATACACTGATATGAGTGTTGCAAAACCATCCTCAGTTTTATGGGGCTCTTTACCCCTATTATTTAATTTCTTACCGTTATGTTCATAAAGTTAATAAAACTATATTTATACCCCGATGAAGACATTACTGATAAATCCTGTGCCTGCAATGTCTTTCCCTTGCTGTTTTTAACATAGCATTGCTCAATTTAGAGACCATGAAAGCAACCAACTCAGCCACCCACACTGAGCTTTTATAGCTACATAAATTGATTCTTCCATGCTTAACTCTAAACTTCTCCTGACAATTTTCTACAATGACTCTAAGCTCAGCAGTTCAGCACCTTTTCCAGCTCAAATATCTTTTCCCCCTCTCACACTCACTTGCCTGCCTGCTCATCTCTTTTCTCTCCAAGCTAGTCTGCCCTAGGATCTATTGAGTCTACACATTCATTGATACCAGATCAGTTTTACTGGAGTTCTATTGTGATTATGACCTATTCAAATACCCTTGCAGTTAATCTGTACTCTTTGGATAAATCCTGTTATACGATGATCTATACGGCATGAGACTCAAGTATGCTACTCAGAGTGAGTCTCAGGTCTGCAACATCTACTTGCATGACACACATTCTTCTGCATGGCACTTTGTCACTGCTTATTTAGTCACCATCTGTGTCACAATAAAATTGTGGTAACTACCTTATTGTACCCTAAGAATAGTAACATGACCAGTGACTGGGACTGTTGAGGTTTGGTCATTTGCTATGTACTGTAATGCTAAATACTGCCCCTCAATACCTGGATACTTCTGGGACAAGGGAATTCTCATGTACACTAAGTAATGCTATGTAACCTTGCTCCATAATTTAAAAATATTGGTTGACTAAAGACACCTACAACCTATAGCTGGGCAGAAGAGAAGTAGCTAGAGTTTACGTTTCTGAGCTTGAGGTCAGAGGTAGAGCTGATAGAGAAGAGGAAGAATATAAAGAGAAGACATCATGGAGTAAAGCCATAAGATCGTGAGAACTGGCCAGGAGGGCTGCTGTAGTGGCTATTATTGTAAATGTAAAGCTTTCTGTCCTTTATCTGGGAACTGAATGATCTAAGGCAGGGTAGAAACGCCCAAAGTGAGATTAATAATACAACATGGAATACATCAAATACAAAATAAATGTCACAACGTGACCATGGCACCTGTTCCTCAGCACATCTTGCAGTAGAGCTTGTGCCCATCTCTAATCCAGTCTGTCCCCATGCAGGCTCTCCTGAGTCTAGCCTTTAATTGTTTTACACTTGATACTTCCATATAACACTCAGAGAAGTCATTTTAGGTCACTAAATTCAGTCCAAGTATCAAGTGGGTTGATGACGGGTGCCAAGAGATTTTAGGAGAGAAAGAATATCTGTCTTGGAATAAATACAGGATGGTAGAAATGAGCTCTAATAGATTGTTGGAGTATCAATAGATCTGTATAAATGTTTTCTCCTTACTGTGTCTAAACTAGCTCATCATCAAGCTGTGCTTCAAATGAGATATCTTAAATCCCCACATCTCAGATCTTTTATTTCAATGACAGCTATAACATCCCTCTGTCATAAAGTAACATTTTCCTGGACTTGGGTGATTAAAAGTAGGAATTCCTTTGTGAGAAATCCCTTCACTGTCCACATGTGTATACAGAAATCATGTAATATCACCATAAGCAAAAAGTTACCTATCATGGCCCCGTTAACCTCAGGTCCATGAGTTGTTTTCTTTATTCCTAGTTTACAATTTCTTATGATTGGAGCTTCTCATTTGATTACAGTTTAGAAATATTTATTTTTCTCGCTACCAAACAGGAAGTATGCGTCACATATTTTATGTACTATTCATTGGAGATCGAGGTACCCAACAGCATCAATTTCCCTGGAGAAAGAAACAGGACAAATGTTCTGTTCCCAAGATACTTTCTTTTGACTTCAATGCTGGAAATGCTTTCCAAGGTGTATAGATCTAGTTTTAGGTAAGTTTAAAAGGGGTTCCATCTCCACTTCTCCCTATTGTACAAACTAAAAACCATTCCGCCTCCTCCTCTAGATAATGATAAAATGTTCTTTGTTTATTATTTATGAATTAATACATAATTATAACAAATTTTCCCATCTCTTTCATTGGTTCTATCATTCCTTTGTTGATCTTTCTCAAATTTGTGGCATCCTTTTTGTTTTTCATTGTTATTGTTAGGTGTGTGTATGTGTGTGTGTGTGTGTGTGTGTGTACCTGTATGTATCTGTGTGTATACCTAAATATTTATATACAACCTTCTCAGTTCTTATAGTGTTACACGCTCTATACATACGATTTTATGACTGATCAATAAAAGACTCATCCCTGGGGACGAATATTTCTCCAGCTCTTAGCATTCTTTAGGTATATGTCATTCTTTTGTTATGGCTGGTGCCCCATGAAATTCCTTCTATCTCATTAGCATGACTATTGGTGGTGCCCACATTTTATTTGGGCAACTGTACAATCTTCTCTTTGCAACAGATAGAAACCATTACAAAAACCTCACAGTCAATCAAAATGTAGATAAGTAGTGATTGAGGGGTGCCAAGCCTCAGTGAATAGATACATCTCCAACATGACTCCTGAGTCTAGGGCTCAGAGAACATAGAAGTAGAGGGTGTGGAAAGATTATAAGAGCCAGAGGACCAGGCTATTGCCAAATGAAAATGTGCCTTCTACAAATGATAGGGAAGCATCAACTATATGTGTGTTCATTACCATATACCACATCTTAACAGATTAATCAGATCAAATTTGGTGAGAGTAAGAAATTGGATATTAAATCAAATGAGTTCAAGAGTTTGGGTAATGGGAGCTACTATTTGGACTAAAATTAAGATACAGAAATAGGTATTTTTTAAAACATTTAATTTATTTAAATATTTATTGTTTGTCAAAGTAATTGTGATACAGTGAACATCTGCAGGTCATAGGAATACTTGTGGATATCAGTTCCTTCCTTCCACCATGTAGGTTCCAGGATTAAACTCAGGTGAAGAGTCTTAGTAATGAGTGACCTTACCTGTTGAGCCAGCCATTTCACTAGTTAGAGATATGTATATTTTAAAATAATTATTGTTAATTTTGTTAAAATAGTAATTTTTAATGAAATTGATATGGAGGCTATAGGAAGAGGAACTCGGAGTGACTTCAACTCTTTAGGTTCTTATTACTGGATGAACAAAACTACAGACACAGTAAGAAATGTCCAGATCTGGACAGTGTCCACTAAAGGTTTACTACTAAGGGTTTTGACAGGTTGAGACTAGTGTGCTATTGAAATATCCAAGGAGAGAAATAGGGATTTTGCTTTCCAGGATTAATATAGCTCTGCAATTCAGAAAACAAGTGTGTACTGAAAATTTGTATATATTTAACATCTACTCTTATTTATAATAGCATTTAGTCACTTCAATGATCCCCCCCAAAAAAGCGATTTCAGAGACTTAGAAAGAAGAGAGAGTCTGATGATGGGGAGGGTTTGTGAAGCCAGAGTTAGTCTATCTTTGGCTTCTAAATAAACATCCTTGTTCTTATATCACCCAGCATCAACAAGGAGAGCAAACAGGAACTAATTCTATACAGCTTCAGTGGGGAAATGGAGAGAATAGAGAACATGAAACTGAGCAGAGTGGTCTCATCAGACATGCTTTGTATGATATGATAATGTCAGTTTTTACATGTCTTTGCATGACATGATAATGTCACTGTTGAAAATTTCTCTTGTTTGCCCAGGAAAGCACAGATGGTCTCTCCTGTCCTACAGGAGGGTTTGGTGAGGGACATTTTGTTGTTGTTGTTGGAGTCTGGAGCTCTATCTTGACTTATCAATCAAGAATACTTGTTGCTCTTGAAGAGGACACAGATTTAGTTACAAATACTCCCATGGTGGCTTACAACTGCACACAACTCCAGTTCCAGGCAATCTAATATCTCCTTTTGATTCCCCCTGTCATTAGGCACTCACATGGTACCTATGTATAGATACAGGCAAACTGCTCATAAAATAAAAATCAATAAATATAAAAAATGAGAGAGGAGGGTGGAAGGGAGGGAGAGGGAGAGGGAGAGGGAGAGGGAGAGGGACAGGGACAGGGACAGGGACAGGGACAGGGAGAGGGAGAGGGAGAGGGAGAGGGAGAGGGAGAGGGAGAGGGAGAGGGAGAGGGAGAGGGAGAGGGAGAGGGAGAGGGAGAGGGAGAGCAAGCCCTAGTCCTTTCCTAGAATCAAAATTAAATCGAGTATTATTACATTTAAAGTGCTATTTCCAAGGCCTATACAGAATTAAGGCTTGTTGAGGAGACTTTTCTGGGAGCCAGAAACCATTCCACAGAAACCACGGGTGGAATGAAGATCATCTAAACGACTGGGAATTTGCTGAATGAAGAGGTTCAGGAGACATAGCTTCACATCAGCACTTGTCAAACTTCCCTTCTTTAAGACAAGAAACAGTTTGTTCCAGAGAAACTCGATTTGGAGCATTTTGGGTTCAGTCATCTGACCTAAAGTAAAGAAGTAAGTTTTTCTATTCTGTTGATGAGAACATTGCTGTCCCTGCCATTGACTGACAGCTCACTGCTGGCTGGGCTGTGAGAGTCTTTGCTCTAAGCCTGGTGGCAAGGAATCAGCTCAGGGAGAGGAAATGTGTGGGGTTTCCTAGTGAATGATGTGATATAGTGTGGTAATTGCCCTCTGGGATCCAGAGGTGCCATTATCTCTTACAAGGTAATGAAGCTGTAGGATGACACCAATTTTCTTAATCTGCAGAGTTCTGCCAATTCAATTTTAGTCATTTCAGTGGAGGGAGAGTAGGAGAACAACCCTTGCTGACATGGCAGGGGAAGAGACCTTGGTCTATAACAGAACTCTACCTACTGCACACTGGGATACAGGCCACAAGCAGACATTTGGCAGGGTGGTGTGCATGTGACTTCTGCATCATCCACGGTTAACTCACCTAAAGAACGCTAGCCTCTTTACTATCTACCTTGATTTAAAATACAGTTTATACAAATGACTGTTATGTCATCGGGTTCTTTATAGCACAGATGATTCAGAAACTTCCTGTTTCATCACAAGTTCTCTACCATGAGGGCTGCTGACACTGGCCCACATTGCTCTTATCTTCCACACTGAACTCACAGCATGTGCATAGTGGGTAAAAGAGTCTCGGAGAAACTGGAGAACAATAAAATCCACCTCACTAGTAAAAGATAGAGCTTGAACTCAAACATGGATTTTTCTAACAATGAGGAGAGAGAGATGACTTGACATTCCTTTCATTAAGGTCTTTTTCTTTATAACTGGGTTATTAGTTTTGGGAGATGTGTTGCCCTAGCAGGTCTGGAACATAGTCCAAGTTGGCATCTTCTCCTGCAGCTCAAGACTCCTTACACCATCTTACTGCTTTTCCTAGCTGAGTTGTGAGATCCAGTTAGATCACTGCAGCATATCTGATTGCCTGTGGGGCTATCCACTTCTGTTCAGTTTTGTGACATCCTAACACAGAGAGACTGATCTCTGTCACCTTCCAGGTCACAATGCACCCCACCTGACCTTCCTTTATAGGTGACAGTCAACTATGTGTCTTCCCTCTCTAGGAGTCTGTCATCTACCTGGACATGCTGGGTCAGTGTTACAGGCATCTTACCTTCTGATGTACAACTGTTCGAAGCACACTTCTCACCTGGTTCCTCCAGGCCCTTTGCCTAGACTTATCATTCTCAATATCCTGGATCTTAGCAACAGTATAGCAATATCTAATTGTGGAACTCATAGTATTGTATGTCAAACTAAAGGAGAAAAACTGAAGCAAGACCCTGCACAGGGGATGGCATATATGTGGCATAGGAACTGCCCCACACACCCTTGCACTGGAAACAGCTAACATCTCTGAAGGCTCCTGTGTTATCATGAATCACTCTTATGACCAGGCCACCATCTGACCTAGATGATGTCCATACCTCAGAATTGGAAAAGCAGCTTTTACAGTCTGACACTCCCCTATTGTGAAGTCTGAGGTTGAGAGGTACTGAGGCAGGAGAGGGTATTTCTATGTGTCTTTGCTTTTCTATCCATTCCAGTGATGGAGTTTATGAAATGGTACTTGTATTCCCTCAAGTGCCAGCCCTTAGGGCACAGTTTGGACCTGGAAGTTGAAGCACCCTGGTTTTTACCACTGTAACTGCTATTTCCTAAGAAACTAATTTGCTCAGTCCAACTCTATTCTTTAGTAATCAAAAATGTCTCTTAAACATGTGCATCTCATTACAAAGGCTCATTTTCATCATAAATATCATCAGCAGTTCTTAATACAGGAAATTAGATAATGTTTTTCTAGAAAAGAAAGTTCCTTTTTAGTCTTCTCCAACAAAAATGATCTTTTCCTTGTGGTAACCCAGGGAACCAGTGTTTCCCCATACCCTCATGGTGTCATTCTTGAGGACATAGGAGAACCTTTCCTATCCAGGGACAGAGGAACCGAGGTCTTTGCTGTGACCTATCCCAGTGTTCATGATTTCTTGAGAGGTCCCTGTCTTTGCCCTTAGAAGCAGACAGATGGTTATTAATAGAAATTGCCAGCACACTTTTTGGCACCTTTTGCAGTTTCAAGGCTGGGGACAGATGCAACAATGCTAAAAGACGTAATTTCTAGACCACATAAGAAAGAGCACTATATAAAACAATGCCTCCCTGATCTTCAGAACTAGAGTCAGACAAATACAGAAGTGCCAGGATTACAGGTATTTGCTACCATGCTCTGCTTATGAGGGAGTGAGAAGCCAGAGCCTTGTATGCCCAAGCACTCAATCAAATGAGGTACATCCCCAGCTCAAAAGAATAGAGTTGAAATATTTTCACAAAACAATTTTAAAGTGTGAAGTGATGTACATTAATTTGGCTTAGTCATTCCTGGGTATGTATAAATAAGGATGTGTATGTACCCATGTGTGTGTGTGTGTGTGTGTGTGTGTGTGTGTGTGTGTGTATGTGAACCAATACTGTAAAAATGCAATTATTAGTTGCCAATTAAAAACAGTAACTTCTTTAAAACTTTCTCATAACACAGACCTAACAATGCTCCTTGATTTGTATACTATAACATAAAACACCATTACTCTAGTGCTCTCTGTGGTAGGGACAGAAGACGAGAATCATCTTAAAATTGAAAGAGAGGCCCTGCACAACCACTCTGGAAATCAGTCTGGCGGTTCCTCAAAAAATTGGACATAGTACTACTGGAGGATCCAGCAATAACTCTCCTGGGCATATATCCAGAAGATGTTCCAACTGGTAAGAAGGACACATGTTCCACTATGTTCATAGCAGCCTTATTTATAATAGCCAGAAGCTGGAAAGAACCCAGATGCCCCTCAACAGAGGAATGGATACAGAAAATGTGGTACATTTGCACAATCGAGTAATACTCAGCTATTAAAAAGAATGAATTTATGAAATTCCTAGGCAAATGAATGGACCTGGAGGGCATCATCCTGAGTGAGGTAACACATTCACAAAGGAACTCACATGATATGTACTCACTGATAAGTGGATATTAGCCCAAAAACTTAGAATACCCAAGACACAAGATACAATCTGCAAAACACATGAAACTCAAGAAGAACGAAGACCAAAATGTGGACACTTTGCCTCTTCTTAGAATTTGTAACAGAACACCCATGGAAGGAATTACAGAGACAAAGTTTGGAGCTGAGACAAAAGGATGGACTATCTAGAGACTGCCATATCCAGGGATCCATCCCATAATCAGCTTCCAAACACTGACACCATTGCATACACTAGCAAGATTTTGCTGAAAGGACCCAGATATAGCTGTCTCTTGTGAGACTATACTGGGGCCTAGCAAACACAGAGGTGGATGTTCACAGTCAGCTATTGGATGAATCAAAGGGCCCCCAATGGAAGAGGTAGAGAAAGTACCCAAGGAGCTAAAGGGGTCTGCATCCCTATAGGTGGAACAACAATATGAACTAACCAGAGCTTGTGTTTCTTGCTGCATATGTATCAGAAGATGGACTAGTCAGCCATCATTGGAAAGAGAGGCCCATCGGTCTTGCAAACTTTATATGCCTCGGTACAGGGGAACGCCAGGGCCAAGAAGTGGGAGTGGGTGGGTAAGGGAGTGGTGGGGGGAGGGTATGGGGGACTTTTGGGATAGCAATTGAAATGTAAATGAAGAAAATACCTAATTTTAAAAAATGAAGGCATTTAAAAAAAAAGAAAAAGAAAGAAAGAAAGAAAAGAAAAAAGAAAGAGAGGCCCACCCTGTAATATGGTATTTATAGCCCTCTTCCTGGTAATATGCCTCTACCTTTGAAGAAGTTGAGGTCCTCCTTAACTATAAAACTTCTTCCTCAAAAATTGGAGCAACCCCCCTGTGACTTGAATCTTCCTAAACTCTACTCATTGCCACATTGTGTGTAAGGACCAGGAATAGCAGGGAAATAGTACAAACTGAATCATAAAGATGGAGTCACAAAGAGGAGCTAGAGGGACATGCATCCAAGCTTTGATTCGTGACATCAGGCCTATCCCTCTGTTCTGCATTTCCAGTGACAGACAACTTGCTTCTGGCTCTATGTGCAACATGAATTTTCCATTTATGTCTGAAAAAAAAAAGATATAAAAGTAACAGAGCCTGGCCAGAAGGATGTAGCTGGATCTTGTGGCCTGAGTGACAGGTCTCTAATTTTAACCCAGCCATTCTTCTGAAAGGCCACAGAGGAAAGAATCAATAGTGGGAAAGAAGAAAATCATACTATTTTCCATGTACTTATTCCTCATTTCTGAGGAAAAGTTCTAAAGAAAGTTTGCTATAATTTCCTCTCTGCCTAGTACCTCTTCTCTGATATTTGAGAACTTGCTGACCATATGACAGGCTGGCACATCCTACACCATCCTATATGGTGAGAAATTTCTACCTTATGAGGTCAAAGGTTGAACAAGAAAAGGTGAGTTGGGTATAACAGGGCCAGTGATTGGAAATCTAGATACAATAAAAAACCAAATAGATAAAAATGTATTTCTCTATTGACTACTAAACTGATATTTCGTGGTTCAGCTTCAGCTGTCCTGAGTGGAGTTTCCTCTACAGAACTGTGAACCCTGTACTGGAAAAGATGATGGGGAGATTTGTATAAACAGTTCAGCTGCAAAGACTTCCCAAGCCATTTTTGAGCATGCGTACCTGATAGACCTATGATGAAAATCCCACAAGTATCTCCACACTTTTCCAAAATCACATTCATTCAGATTCCATTCATCTGTAAACCTTCAAGGAACCATAAATGGCGTGAGACCTGAGTCAATAAAAATAGTTTAGAAGGCAAGCAATCAGGGTTCAACTCACAACTGCTGTATTTATCATCTGATAGAACAGTGTTTAGACACCAGTCAGAGGCTCACAACCCTTGCTTATAAAAAGAACTTAAATGAAATAAGTATGTAAATCAGTTATACATGCATAATAAGCAATTTTAAAATGCTAACAACTTTTAGGTCTCTCCAGGCACAGTGTTCCGTCTCATAGAGCTTATAGCTTCCCATGTCCTATGAAAACAAACAAGTAAATGTCAGCAGACAAGGTCACAACTGTGCAGATTTCTTGATTCAACCACTAGAACATATGTGGAATGGACCCTATTGCATTAGCTCCGGCTCCTGACTGAGACACTGACAGGCAAGATTTTCAGTGGGTGTGATCACATGGGATTCAAGCTACTACTTCACATCTTTCCTATATCCAGAACAAGATGTTTTTGCAAGCATGCTAATGCATTACCATGGAAACCACTTAATCAGCAGGGACTAATCTCACAAATTCTGCAGTAGAATTTTAGTATTAATATTCCTGGGGAAAAATGACCAGAGGATTTTTATATGCATTCAAATATATTTATATTCAATAGCATACACACACACATACAAGCACACACACACATTCCTCTGATGACTTGCCCTTTTGTATTTATTGACCTTAAATGTTTTATACAATATGTTTTTATTACATTCTTCTGCCTCTCCAAAAACCACTTATATCTCCCTCCGTGCTGTTACCAACCCAACTTCATGTTCTTCTTCTCTCCTTAAAAAATCAAAACAAACTAGCAAACAACAATAAAATCTGAAAACAAAGCAAAGAAAGAAACACACACAAAAAACAAGGAGTCCTCTCCCCCTTTTTTCGACTAACTAATCTTGAATATGGGCCAAGTTTGAAATACAAGTGTGACTCCATTAGGAGAAAACTGACTTTCTTTCTCCTAGCAGGCATCAATTGCACAATTGCAAATAGCTGCTTAACTAGGGTGAAACTCTGCCCACTTGCCCTGTCTCCTGCTGGGATTTTGTCTCGCTTGAACTTGTGCATGTCTTTTGCCTGCTGCCACAGTGCTACAAGCTCATATGTACAGCAACCCTGTTGTGTTTGGAAATGCTGTTTCCTTGGAATCATCTACCACCTCTGGCTCTTGAAAATCTTTCTGCTTCCTTTTCCCCATGAGTCCCTAAGCCTTGTGGAGAGGATTTTGTTAGAGGTATTCCATTTAGGGATGAGAGATCAAAAGTCTGTTAAGTCTGCAAATTGTCTTGTTGTGGGGTTCTATATTAATTAGCATCTTCCCTTATAGCTTTCCTCTGATGGATTTATTGCTGCTTAGAAAGTCATCACTGATATTGTGAACATCAGCAAAGCTTCCATTATATTAAAATTCTAGTTTATACTCAAGACAACTTTAAGAGGGGATATGGACTCAGTGCTGAGTTAGAGACCTAGATGGACATGCAGTTATCATCAATAATGATGATGAAGATAGAAGATGATAGGCTTTTGAGAAACCAGCCCTGGATGAGCCTATCGTTACTGGCATATATTAACTAAGATTAACACACACAAACACACTTCTGTCCACTACCCCTCAGCTGGCTCTAGATCCTTACCCAACTCCTATGTACTCCCATACTTAACAAACAAACAAACAATCAGTATTCAACTCCCAGACACATATTCATTATCTGCCATGGGTCAAGTCCTATGGATAGAAAAAAAAAGTGCCTCAAGAACTATTAAGCATCATAGAGATGGAACACAAAGTCTTGGTGTATAAGCCCATGTAAAATTTTATGGAGAGTTGCTTTTCCACCAGACCTAGTCAACTCACTCAGTTGTTAATGTCTAGTCCCCCTATCTTGTAGTTAAGATACTAGTTTCAATTGGTGATTAAAATGGCCTCCAGGAGGTAAGAAAATTAAAGGAAAATGTGTATATCCATTAGAAAAAGCCTGATGTGGGAGGTGTAGCTGAGATAGACCCTGAACCTCACCTGTCAGTTTCAGTCAAAACTTTGCAGAATTTCAGTCAAGTTGCTGTCATTAATTGAACTGAATCTTGATAGGAGAAAACGTGAATTTTTGGAGGCAATTTCAGGACAAACGAACAAGTAAATTAAAAGTGAACCATTATGGAAGACCTCCTCTGTTGGTGAGAGAGAACATGAGATCAGATTTTGGAGAAATCACAATAACTTGACTTGCAGAGCAATGAAATGGAAACATTTAGGAAAAAAAACAAAAACAAAAAAACAAACCAAACCCAGATGCTCCTCAGAATTCCATCCAGATTTGCTAAAGAATTGACCTGCACCACTAGACAAACAACAACTTCTGGAGCAGAGGTTCTCAACCTATGTGCCCCGATCCCTTTCGGGGTTAAATGACTCTTTCACAGGGATCACCTTAGACCGCCAGAAAACACAGATATTTACATTACAATTTTTTGAATGTTTATTGCATTGATATAGATTTGTAAAATTAATATGGTGGCAGTTATTCCTTAACCAGCAAATTCACCCAAGTAACCACACAAAAGCCTAACATTTATTAGAATTGCCTTGAGCCAAATTCTGAGAACGTAGTAGTTCAAAACCTCCAAGCTAGTCAGGCTTCCTCCCAGAAAATATCCCCATATTACTTGCATTTTTCATCCTTTCTTGTTTCAGCTCTCCTGCTGATGCTTCCTTGCCTCTCCTTGTGACTCCCTTCCTTCCTTCCTTCCTTCCTTCCTTCCTTCCTTCCTTCCTTCCTTCCTTCCTTTCCTTCCTCCCTCCCTCCCTCCCTCCCTCCCTCCCTCCCTTCCTTCCTTCCTTCCTTCCTTCCTTCCTTCCTTCCTTCCTTCCTTCCTTCCTTCCTTCGTGTCTCTTTCCTTATCCTTCCTCCATCCCTAGAATCAGAAGTCCCATCTTATTCTCTCTAAAGTTCTATATTAGTTCCTTGCCTTTTATTGGCAAGGCAGAGAATGAATGAGGAACAATGTTTATACAAACTTGAGATAGAAGCTTCTAAGAATAAACATAAAAAAACCCTTGTCTGAATTGAAAACATAGTAGGACAGAGAAATCAGCATTTGAAATAACCCAATGGTAAACTTTACACAGTGTACAAAAACATTTTGCCAACAATTTATAACAACAGTAAAATTAGAGTTATGTAGTAGCAACAAACATAATTTTATGGTTAGGGATCACTACAACAGAGTACCTGTATTAAAAGATGAGAGCATTAAGAAAGTTGAGAACTACTATTCTAGAAAAAGAGAAATTGTAAGCTGAAAAGTCCTCAGGTATCAGGTACATAGAAGAGGATTCATGAACAGGTGAAGCATCTACTTAAGGAAATATGATCTGAATTCTTACTGCGCCATCCACAACAGGTATATAGTCATTCTGCTTTGCTGTGGCACAATGTTACAAGATACCTACAACATTTCTGAAGTATCATGTAGTAGCAAACCTTATATATTTTTCTTATAAGAAATGTGGAACCAGTAAATGTGTGTATTTTCTTTAAGTTCATCAGGTTGAGAAAAACAAACGGATTCACCAGTAATCTGTCTTTAGGGGAAAGTCCACCATACTTTGAAGCCATTGAATAAAATACAATATGCAAAAGTATAAAAACAATCTGGCAACTATCAAACCTACTTCACTTGGAAAATCTAGTGAAAAACCAATTGACAAAGAGACCCAGAAATCAGACAGACATTATGAAAATCATAGAGAAAGATACTTAAGCAGCATGATATAATTTAATCAGATTAACTGAAGGTTAGCAAGTCTTGGAGACAAGGCTAGAAACTTTGAAATATAATAGCAGAAGCTGTTCAAAATAAGTCACAGACTAAAATGACTAAAATAATAAGAGAGGTACAGATCTCTAAACAACTTCAACAGTCTAATAGACACACATATGAAGCCCTGAAATAAGAAAGAAGAATACAGAGTGCATTAAAAATGTGATAGACTGTATAAAACACAGTGATGACTGCAGAACTACACCACAAAGAAGTCCAAGCACAGAAAGCAAAATTTGTTTTCCAAACACAATGATAAACATGTAAAATGGTCAAAAGTTCAAAGTATAATTCAGTGACTCAGTAATTCAACTGACTGTAGACTCATCTCCCTGTAAACCAGATACAATGATGGATTAAAACAGAAATGATTGAAAGAAAGTGACCTGGAATTTCTCCATCTAGCACAGTATCTGCTAGAAGTGGAGCAAGGTACTAATTTCAAACAAATTAAACAGAGAATATTTGTTACCAGAAACCTTCACCATAGTTAACATTAAAGAAAGTTCCTTTAAAAGGTGCATATTTTCAAAAAGAAATGAAAAGCTCATAAAATGACATATGAGTATGCTATCAGAGAGACTTTTTTTTTCACTTAAAACCTTTGAAGTGTATTTGGGTGCTAAAGGCATGGTATCCTGGATCCTTCTACAGGACTCAGTGAAATGGCCTGATGTTTTTGTGTATGGTGTGTGGGGGGGTGGGGTGGGGTGGAGAACTTATTGGTTTTGCTTCAGGGCACCCAGGTGCCACCTCCTGTAGAATAGATAAAAACCTTTATTTAACGTATTTCATCCTTTTATGTTTGTCCCAGGTGAGAGGATTAGCTTTAGTTCCTGCTCCACTATCTTCAACTTAAATACAAAATAGTTTTGATCTAGAAATGTGAAGCTAGATGTGTCTGTGATATCCCTTATAGACCAAAAAGCTAATGCGGATCTGAGGGTGTAGTAAAACAGCAATCATCAGACACCTCTGTAAAGTTGCAGCGCTTACAATTTTCATCTAGATGGAAAGAATAACGATTTAGATACCTGAGATTTAGATAATGGTGGGATGTTTCCACTCCTTGTGTGCCTTGAGAGGTCCCTCATACAAAACATTTTCCATGTGAACAATAGTAGTGTGATTCTGTTCTGAGCAAATGTGACTAGAATCTGTCATATGCATTAAGGAATGAGGCTACTCATCGCTCCAGTGATTCCTTTTATCAGGTCCCTTTTGTATGGTCAACTTGATTCTTTTTTTTAATTAGGTATTTTCCTCATTTACATTTCCAATGCTATCCCAAAAGTCCCCCATACCCTCCTCCCCACTCCCCTACCCACCCACCCGCACTTTTTGGCCCTGGCGTTCCCCTGTACTGGGGCATATAAAGTTTGTATGACCAATGGGCCTCTTTTTCCAGTGATGGCCAAATAGGCCATCTTTTGATACATATGCAGCTAGAGTCAAGAGCTCCGGGGTCCTGGTTAGTACATATTGTTGTTCCACCTATAGGGTTGCAGTTCCCTTTAGAAGGCCAAAAGATCCTGGACAGATGTTATATAGACACTAAGAGAACACAAATGCCAGCCCAGGCTACTATACCCAGCCAAACTCTCAATTACAATGGAAGGAGAAACTAAAGTATTCCATGACAAAACCAAATTCACACAATATCTTTTCACGAGTCCAGCACTTCAAAGGATAATAACAGAAAAGAACCAATACAAGGACGGAAAACACGTCCTACAAAAAGCAAGAAAGTAATCCTTCAACAAACCTAAAAGAAGACAACCACAAGACCAGAATGCAAACTTTAACAACAAAAATAATAGGAAGGAGCAATTACTTTTCCTTAGTATCTCTTAATATCAATGGACTCAACTTCCCAATAAAAAGACATAGACTAACAGAATGGCTACACAAACAAGACCCAACATTCTGCTGCTTACAGGAAACTCATCTCAGGGAAAAAGACAGATACTACCTCAGAATGAAAGGCTGGAAAACAATTTTTCAAGCAATTGGTCTGAAGAAACAAGCTGGAGTAGACATTCTAATATCTAATAAAATCAACTTCCAACCAAAAGTCATCAAAAAAGACAAGGAGGGGCACTTCATACTTATCAAAGGTAAAATCTTCAAAGAGAAACTCTCAATTCTGAATATCTACGATCCAAATACAAGGGCAGGCACATTCATTAAAGAAACTTTAGTAAAACTCAAAGCACACATTGCAGCTCACACAATAATGGTGGGAGACTTTAACACACCATTTTCACCAATGGACAGATCATGGAAACAGAAACTAAACTGGGACACAGAGAAACTAACAGAAGTTATGAAACAAATGGATCTAACAGACATCTACAGAACATTTTATCCTAAAACAAAAGGATATATCTTCTTCTCAGCACCTCATGGTACCTTCTCCAAAACTGACTATATAATTGGTCACAAAACAGGCCTCAACAGATACAAAAATATTGAAATTGTACCATGCACCCTATCAGATCACCATGGACTAAGGCTGATCTTCAATAATAACATAAATAATAGAAAGCCAAGATTCACATGGAAACTTACCAACACTCTCCTCAATGATACCTTGGTCAAGGAATAAATAAAGAAAGAAATTAAAGACTTTTTAGAGTTTAATGAAAATGAAGCCACAACATACCCAAACTTATGGGACACAATGAAAGCATTTCTAAGAGGAAAACTCATAGCTCTGAGTGCCTCCAAAAAGAAACTAGAGAGACCACACACTAGCAGCTTGACAACCTAAAAGCTCTAGAACAAAAGGAAGGAAATTCACCCAAGAGGAGTCCATGGCAGGAAATAATCAAACTCAGGGGTGAAATCAACCAAGTGGAAACAAGAACAATTCAAAGAATCAACCAAACAAGGAGCTGGTTCTTTGAGAAAATCAACAAAATATATAAAACCTTAGCCAGACTCACTAAAGGGCACAGGGACAGCATCCTAATTAACAAATTCAGAACTGGAAAGGGAGACATAACAACTGATCCCGAAGAAATCCAAACACCATCAGATCCTTCTACAAAAGGCTATATTCAACAAAACTGGATAACCTGGATGAAATGGACAAATATCTAGACAGATACCAGGTACCAAAGTTAAAACAGGATCAGCTTAATGACCTAAACAGTCCTATATCCCCTAAAGAAATAAAATCAGTCATTAATAGTTTCCCAACCAAAAAAAAGGTCACGATCAGAAGGATTTAGTGCAGAGTTCTGTCAGACCTTCAAAGAAGATCTAATTCCATTTCTTCACAAACTATTCCACAAAATAGAAACAGAAGGTACTCTGCCCATTTCATTCTATGAAGCCACAATTACTCTGATACCTAAACCACAGAAAGATCCAACAATTATAGAGAATTTCAGACCAATTTCCTTTATGAGTATCGATGTAAAAATACTGAATACAATTCGTGCTAACCAAATCCAAGAACACATAAAAACAATCTTCTATCCTGACCAAGTAGGTTTCATTCCAGAGATGCCCAGATGGTTTAATATACAGAAATCCATCAACATAATCCACTATGTAAACAAACTCAAAGACAAAAACCAGATGATCATCTCCTTAGATGCAGAAAAAGCATTTGACAAAATCCAACACCCATTAATGATAAAAGTCTTGGAAAGATCAGGAATTTAAGGCCCATACCTAAATATGATAAAAGCAATCTACAGCAAACCAGTAGCCACCATCAAAGTAAATGGTGAGATGATGGAAGCAATCCCACTTAAATCAGGGACTAGACAAGGCTGCCTACGTTCTCCCTACTTATTCAACATTGTACTTGAAGTCCTAGCCAGAGCAATTGGACAACAAAAGAAGATCAAGGGAATACAAATGGGAAAGGAAGAAGTCAAAATATCACTTTTTGCAGATGATATGATAGTATATATAAGTGATCCTAAAAGTTATACCTAAACCTGATAAGCAGGTTAAATGAAGTATCTGGATATAAAAGTAACTCAAACAAGCCAATGGCCTTTCTGTACACAAAGGATAAACAGGCTGAGAAAGAAATTAGGGAAGCAACAACCTTCACAATAGTCACAAATAATATAAAATACCTTGGCGTGACTCTAACTAAGGAAGTAAAAGATCTATATGATAAGAACTTCAAGTCTTTGAAGAAAGAAATTAAAGAAGATCTCAGGAGATGCAAAGATCTCCCACGCTCATGGATTGGCAGGATCAATATAGTAAAAATGGCTATCTTACCAAAAGCAATCTACAGATTCAGTGCAATCCCCATCAAAATTCTAACTCAATTCTTCAATGAGTTAGAAAGGGCAATCTCCAAATTCATCTGGAATAACAAAAAACCTAGGATAGCAAAAACTCTTCTCAAGGATAAAAGAACCTCTGGTAGAATCACCATGCCTGACCTAAAGCTGTACTATAGAGAAATTGTGATAAAAACTGGATGGTACTGGTATAGCGACAGACAAGCAGACCAATGGAATAGAATTGAAGACCCAGAAATTAACCCACACACCTATAGTCACTTGATTTTTGACAAGGGATCTAAAACCATCCAGTGGAAAAAAGACAACAAATGGTTGTTATCATGTAGAAGAATGCAAATTAATCCATTCCTATCTCCTTGTATTAAGGTCAAATCTAAGTGGTTTAAGGAACTCCACATAAAACCAGGAATACTGAAACTTATAGAGGAGGAAGTGGGGAAAAGCCTAGAAGATAGGGGCACAGGGGGAAAATTCCTGAATAGAAAAGCAATGGCTTGTTCTGTAAGATCGAGAATCGACAAATGGGACCTTATAAAATTGCAAAGCTTCTGTAACGCAAAAGACACTGTCCATAAGAAAAAAAGGCCACCAACAGATTGGGAAAGTATCTTTACCTATCCTAAATCAGATAGGGGATTAATATTCAATATATATATATAAAGAACTCAAGAAGGTGGAAACCAGAAAAATCAAATGACCCCATTTAAAAATTGGGCTCAGCGGTAAACAAAGAATTCTCAAATGAGGAATACTTATTGGCTGAGAAGCACCTGAATAATGTTCAGCATCCTTAATCATCAGGGAAATGCAAATCAAAACAACCCTGAGTTTCCACCTCATACCAGTCGGAATGACTAAGATCAAAAATTCAGGCGACAGCAGACGCTGGAGAGGATGTGGAGAAAGAGGAACACTCCTCCATTGTTGGTTGGATTGCAAGCTTGTACAACAACTCTGGAAATCAATCTGGTGGTTCCTCAGAAAATTGGATATAGTACTACTGGAGGATCCTCTCCTGGGCATGTATTCAGAAGATGTTCCAACCTGTAAGAAGGACACATGTTCTACTGTGTTCATAGCAGCCTTATTTATAATAGCCAGAAGCTGGAAAGAACCCAAATGCCCCTCAACAGAGGAATGGATACAGAAAATGTGGTACATTTACACAATGGAGTACTACTCAGCTATTAAAAAGAATGAATTTATGAAATTCCTAGGCAAATGGATGGACCTGGAGGGCATCATCCTGAGTAAGGTAAACCAATTACAAAAGAACTCATATGATATGTACTCACTGATCAGTGGATATTAGCCCAGAAACTTAGAATACCCAAGATATAAGATACAATTTGTGAAAAACATGAAACTCTAAGAAGAACGAAGACCAAAATGTGGACACTTTGCCCCTTAGTAGAATTGTGAGCAAAACACCCATGGAAGGAGTTACAGAGACAAAGCTTGGAGCCGAGTTGAAAGAATGGGCCATCTAGAGACTGCCATACCCGGGGACCCATCCCATAATCAGCCTCCAAATGCTGACACTATTGCATACACTAGCAAGATTTTGCTGAAAGGACCCTGATACAGCTGTCTCTTTTGAGACTATGCAGGGGGCTAGCAAACACAGAAGTGGATGCTCAGACTCAGCTATTGGATGGATCACAGGGTCCCCATTGAGTAGCTAGAGAAAGTACCCAAGGAGCTGAGGCGATCTGCAACACTATAGGTGGAACAACAATATAAACTAACCAGTATCCCCTCAAGGTCGTGTCTGCATATGTATCAGAAGATGGCCTAGTCGGCCATCAGAGGAAAAAAGGCCCATTAGTTGTGCAAACTTTATATGCCTCAATACAGGGGAACACCAGGGCCAAGAAGTGGGAGTGGGTGGGTGGGGGATTGGGTGTGGGGGTGTTGGGGACTTTTGGGATAGCAATTGAAATGTAAATGAAATAAATACCTAAGAATACAAAAATGAACATATTAAATATTTCCTGTGGTTGCTTTGAAGTAGATTTTAAAGGCCTCATAAACAATACAATTCCTGAGCACCACTGACTGCTTGGAAAATGAGATCGAGGGAAGGGGCAGAGGCAAGAGCAGGCATGGCCTTCTCTAGCCTCATGACAATCAGCATGAGCTGGTCCAGAGCCACATTGATCTTATGTCTATTTTTCTCAATGAGCTCCCAGTCTTGGGATGTGTGCAGCTGTTTGATTAATGAGCCTTTGAACAAATGTAACTGTTCTACTGTGTTAAGTAGAGTGACCTAAAGGAGACAGGGTTGCTTTAAGCCAGCATCGCAAATTAATCTACAGTTTCAAAACTTTAACTGAAACTCTGAGGAGAGAGAGAGAGAGAGCGAGAATAAAACTTTGTAAAATGTATATAAAAAATATCAAGAATAGTCACAGTATTACTGAAGAAAAACTGAGTAGCATCGTCTTGACATTACATTTTGTGACAAAGAGTGCTGTTTGTAGTCAACACATTAATGAAATGAGATTAGATTGTATGAATGGAAGGAAACCAAGTAAAAATGAGGGATTTTATCATATGACCAACTGATTTATGATGGCAGAATCATTCATTATATGGGAAGAAAAGTCTGGCCTTGCCAATATATGCTACAGAGCAATCAGACATCTATACACTTACTCTGGACCTACAAACAGCTTCCTCTTAGGCAAAGATGAACCCTACTTCTCATCATAAACAACATCAACAGAAAAAAAATTGGAGAAGGATTGTAGTCCTGCATGTGATTTTCCAATCAATAAAGCATTTTAAATACGAACAGCTCTATGAACTTTAAATAAAAACCTCCCTAAAATTATATGAGAATTGTGAAACTAGCAATGATGACAAATGCTAGGACTAGAGGATATATCTCAGTTGATAGAGTATTGTCTGACATTCAAGAAGCCCTGGGGCACTAAATAAACCTGGTGTGATAGCACAAATCTATAATCCCAGCATTCCAAATATAGAGCTAGAGGCAGGAAGATCAGAAATTCATGGTGATCCTCAGCTACATAGCAAGTTTGAGGCCAGTCTACCTCAAAAAAAAAAAAAAAAAAAAGCAATGAAACATTCAAAAACAAGCAACAACAAAATACAGTGACGGGTTCAGTTCTACTCTAAATAACTTTGACAAACTCCAGTTTACCAAACAATGGCTCACATATAATAGAACTGAAGTGTTCATGATATAAGTAAGAGCAAGTGAAGGTGACTGAAGAAAGAATGCTTGAGAGGAGAAATGGTGTTTCATATGTGTCTGCTCACTTGTTGAAAGAAATATTTATTTGCATCGTTAGGTGTCAGAGACACATATTAAAACCACAACAAATGATTAATTCAACCTCTACAAATAGTCAGAAGAAATTCTAGAGCATTCCAGGGTGGCAGTGAAGGACACTCCCATGGTGCTATTCACCACCCTTTTAGGCCAGTCTTACATATGTGACTCTCAGCTTAATATCTCTCTATTGTCCGGCAAGCCTTTTCCAGGACATTCAGGCACCACATACCAGGACCTTGACATATACTGGATATTCCATTGTCCCAATACCACATATTGGACAGAATATCATTACACTCTTCCCCTCTTCAGCACTTCCAAATTGGCACTCATTGGGATCCAATAGGCTCAAGTGCTAGTGGATCCTCCTGTGGAATTTGGCCATAGTGTGTCATACTCTGATGGCAGTGGGCACATTGAGAGATTTGCTTGAGTTGGTGATGGCTCATAGACCATACTGCTGTAGAATTGTAGACTGTATACACCCCCATTGGCATCCAGATGAAACTAGCTTCTGAAAACCTACTGGCACACCCAGCAAAACTATAAACTAGCAGGCTTGGATGAATATTGTGGACAGGTCTCAAGTGAATAAGGTTGGCTACAGAGTGGTCTGTGGTCTATCTGGTGCTCAAATCACCATAGAGGAACATTTGCTGAAGATGAAGTGTAAATGAGGAGCAAGACCTACTGGATTGTGTGTGTGTTCAAGGACATATTCCCAGAGGGAATATATTCACAGCCAGAAGTGCCTCTCTTCTCCAGACATCATACAAAAAGACTACATGACTGAAACCCTTTTCTTTTCTTTTTCTTTTCTTTTTTTAATTAGGCATTTTCTTCATTTACATTTCCAATGCTATCCCAAAAGTCCCCCATACCCTCCCCGACCCCAATCCCCTACCCACCCACTCCCACTTCTTGGCCCTGGTGTTCCCCTGTACTGAGGCATAAGAAGTTTGCCAGACCAAGGGCCTCTCTTCCCAATGATGGCCAATTAGGCCATCTTGTGCCACATATGCAGCTAGAGACACGGGCTCCAGGGGGTACTGGTTAGTTCATATTTTTGTTCCACCTATAGGGTTGCAGACACCTTTAGCTCCTTGGGTACTTTCTCTAGCTTCTCCATTGGGGGCCCGGTGTTCCATCCAATAGCTGACTGTGATCATCCACTTCTGTGTTTTCCAGGCACTGCCATAGCCTCATACGAGACAGCTATATCACAGTACCTTCAGCAAAATCTTGCTGGCATATGCAATGGTGTCTGCCTGGCAGGCTGATTATGGCATGGATTCGCGGTTGCAGAAGTACATTCTTTCATCTCAACTCCACACATAGTCTATGTAACTCCTTCCATGGGTGTTTTGTTCCCAATTCTAAGTAGGGGCAAAGTGACCACACTTTGGTCTTCATTCTTCTTGAGTATCATGTGTTTTGCAACTTGAATCTTGGGTATTCTATGTTTCTGGGCTAATATCCACTTATCAGGGAGAACATATCATGTGAGTTATTTTGTGGTTGGGTTACCTTACTCAGGATGATACCTTCCAGGTCCATCCATTTGCTTAGGAATTTCATGAATTCATTCTTTTTAATAGCTGAGTAGTACTCCATTGTGTAAATGTACCACATTTTCATGAATTCATTATTTTTAATAGCTGAGTAGTACTCCATTGTGTAAATGTACCACATTTTCTGTATCCATTACTCTGATGAGGGGCATCTGTGTTCTTTGCAGCTTTTGGCTATTATAAACAAGGCTGCTATGAACATAGTGGAACATGTGTCCTTCTTACAAGTTGGAACATCTTCTGGATATATGCCCAGGAGAGGTATAGGTATAGTGTTTCCCCACTTTCTCCTCTATAAATTTCAGTGTCCCTGGTTTAATGCAGAGGTCTTTGATCCACTTAGACTTGAGCTTTGTACAAGGAGATAAGAATGGATCAATTCACATTCTTCTACATGATAACCACCAGTTGTGCCAGCACCATTTGTTGAAATGCTGTCATTTTTCCACTGGATGGTTTTAGCACCCTTGTCAAAGATCAATTGACCATAGGTGTGTGGGTTCATTTCTGGGTCTTCAACTCTATTCCATTGGTCTACTTGTCTGTCACTATACCAGTACCATGCCGTTTTTATCACAATTGCTCTGTAGTACAGCATGAGGTCAGGCATGGTGATTCCCCAAGAGGTTCTTTTATCATTGAGAAGTTTTGCTATCCTAGGTTTTTTGTTATTCCAGATGAATTTGCAAATTGCCCTTTCTAATCCATTGAAGAATTGAGTTGGAATTTTGATGGGGATTGCTTTGAATATGTAGATTGCTTTTGGCAAGATAGCCATTTTTACTATATTGATCTGCCAATCCATGAGCATGGGAGAGCTTTCCATCTTTTTAGATCTACTTTAATTTCTTTCTTCAAAGACTTGAAGTTCTTATCGTACAAATCTTTCACTTCCTTACTTAGAGTCACACCAAGGTATTTTATATTATTTGTGACCATTGTGAAGGGTGTTGTTTCCCTAATTTCTTTCTCAGCCTGTTTATCCTTTTTGTAGAGAAAAGCCATTGACTTGTTTGACTTAATTTTATATCCAGCTACTGCACTGAAACTGTCTATCAGGTTTAGGTGTTCTCTGGTATAACTTTTAAGGGTCACTTATATATACTATCATATCATCTGCAAAAAGTGATATTTTGACTTCTTCCTTTCCAATTTGTATCTACTTGATCTCGTTTATTGTCGAATTACTCTGGCTATGATTTCAAGTATTATATTGAATAGGTAGGGAGAAAGTGGGCAGCCATGTCTACTCCCCGATTGTAGTGGGATTTCTTCCAGCTTCTCACCATTTACTTTGATGTTGGCTACTGGTTTGCTGTAGATTGCTTTTATCATGTTTAGGTATGGGCCTTGAATTCCTGATCTTTCCAAGACTTTTATCATGAATGGGTGTTGGATTCTGTCAAATGATTTCTCAGTATCTAAGGAGATGATCATCTGGTTTTTGTCTTTGAGTTTGTTTACATAGTGGATTATGTTGATGGATTTCTGTATATTAAACCATCTGTGCATCCCTGGAATGAAACCTACTTGGTCAGGATGGATGATTGTCTTGATGTGTTTTTGGATTCAGTTAGTGAGAATTTTATTGAGCACTTTTGCATTGATATTCATAAGGGAAATTGGTTTGAATTTCCCTATCTTTGTTGAGTCTTTCTGCGGTTTAGATATCAGAGTAATTGTGGCTTCATAGAATGAAATGGGCAGAGTACCTTCTGTTTCTATTTTGTGGAATAGTTTGTGAAGAAATGGAATTAGATCTTCTTTGAAGGTCTGACAGAACTCTGCACTAAACCCATCTGGTCCTGGGCTTCTTTTGTTTAGGAGACTATTAATGACTGCTTCTATTTCTTTAGGGGATATAGGACTATTTAGGTCATTAATCTCATCCTGATTTAACTTTGGTACCTGGTATTTGTCTAGAAATTTGTCCATTTCATCCAAGTTTTCCATTTTTGTTGAGTATAGCCTTTTATAGAAGGGTCTGATGGTGTTTTGGATTTCTTCAGGAACCGTTGTTATGTCTCCCTTTTCATTTCCGAATTTGTTAATTAGGATGCTGTCCCTGTGCCCTCTAGTGAATCTTGTAAGGGTTTGTCTATCTTGTTGATTTTCTCAAAGAACTACCTCCTCCTTTGGTTGATTCTTTGAATAGTTCTTCTTGTTTCTACTTGGTTGATTTCGGCCCTGAGTTTAATTATTTCCTGCAGTCTACTCCTCTTGGGTGAATTTCCTTCCTTTTGTTCTAGAGCTTTTTAGGTGTATTTTCAAGCTGCTAGTGTTTGCTCTCTCTAGTTTCTTTTTGGAGGCACTCAGAGCTATGAGTTTTCCTCTTAGAAATGCTTTCATTGTGTCCCATAAGTTTGGATATGTTGTGGCTTCATTTTCATTAAACTCTAAAAAGTCTTTAATTTCTTTCTTTATTTCTTCCTTGACCAAGGTATCATTGAGGAGAGTGTTGTTCAGTTTCCACATGAATGTTGGCTTTCTATTATTTATTTTGTTATTGAAGATCAACCTTAGTCCATGGTAATCTGATAGGGTGAATGGGACAATTTCAATATTTTTGTATCTGTTGAGGCCTGTTTAGTGACCAATTATATGGTCAATTTTGGGGAAGGTACCATGAGGTGATGAGAAGAAGGTATATCCTTTTGTTTAAAGATAAAATGTTCTTCTCTATATCTTTTAAATCTATTTGTTTGATAACTTCTGTTAGTTTTACTGTGACTCTGTTTAGTTTCTGTTTCCATGATCTGTCCATTGATGAAAGTTGGGTGTTGAAGTCTCCCATTATTACTGTGTGAGGTGCAATGTGTTCTTTGAACTTTACTAAAGTTTCTTTAATGAATGTGGCTGCCATTGCATTTGGAGCGTAGATATTCAGAATTGAGAGTTCATCTTGTAAGATATTACCTTTGATGGGTATGATGTGTCCCTCCTTGTTTTTTTTTGTTTGTTTGTTTGTTTTTGTTTTTGTTTTTGTTTTTGTTTTTGATAACTTTGGGTTGGAAGTTGATTTTATTAGACATTAGAAAGGCTACTCCAGCTTGCTTCTTCAACTGTTTGCTTGGAAAATTGTTTTCCAGACTTTCATTCTGAGGTAGTGTCTGTCTTTTTCCCTGAGATGGGTTTCCTATAAGCAGTAGAATGTTGGGCCTTGTTTGTGTAGCCAGTCTGTTAGTCTATGTCTTTTTATTGGGAAGTTGAGTCCATTGATATTAAGAGATATTAAGGAAAAGTAATTGTTGCTTCCTATTATTTTTGTTTTTAGAGTTGGCATTCTGTTCTTGTTGCTGTCTTCCATCCTTGTATTGTTTTTTTTTTGTTTGTTTGTTTGTTTTTTTCTGTTATTATCCTTTGAAGGGCTGGATTTGTGGTAACACATTGTGTGAATTTGGTTTTGTCATAGAATCCTTTGTTTATCCCTTCTATGGTAATTGAGAGTTTGACTGGGTATAGTAGTCTGGGCTGGCATTTGTGTTCTCTTAGTGTCTGTATAACATCGGTCCAGGATCTTCTGTCTTTCATAGTCTCTGGTGAGAAGTCTGGAGTAATCCTAGTAGGCCTGCCTTTATATGTTACTTGACCTTTTTCCCTTGCTGCTTTTAGTATTTTGTCTTTATTTAGTGCATTTGTTGTTCTGATTATTATGTGTAAGGAGGAATTTCTTTTCTGGTCCAGTCTATTTTAAGTTCTGTAGGCTTCTTGTATGTTCATGGGCATCTCTTTCTTTAGGTATGGAAAGTTTTCTTCTGTAACTTTGTTGAAGATATTTGTTGGCCCTTTAATTTGAAAATCTTCATTCTCCTCTACTCCTATTATCCATAGGTTTGGTCTTCTCCTTATGTCCTGGATTTCCTGGATGTTTTGAGTTAGGATCTTTTTGCATTTTGCATTTTGTTTAATTGTGTTCATGTTCCCTATGGAATCTTCTGCACCTGAGATTCTCTCTTCCATCTCTTGTATTCTGTTGCTGATGCTCGTATCTATGGTTCCAGATTTCTTTCCTAGGGTTTCTATCTCCAGTGTTCTCTCCCTTTGTGTTTTCTTTATTGTTTCAATTTCCCTTTTTAGATTCTGCATGGTTTAATTCAATTCCATATCCTGTTTGATGTTGTTTTCCTGTAACTCTCTAAGGCATTTTTATGTTTCCTCTATAAAGGCTTCTTGCTGTTTATCTGTGTTTTCCTGTATTTCCTTCTCAAAATCCTCCATCATCATCATCATAATTGACTTTAGATCCATGTTTTGCTTTTCTGGTGTGATGGTGTATCCAGGACTTGTTATCATAGGAGACTTTGGTTCTGATGATGCCAAGTAACCTTGGTTTCTGTTGCTTCTGTTCTTATGCTTGCCTCTTGCCATCTGATTATCTCAAGTATTTGCTGTCCTCAATATATCTGATTGGAGCCTGTCCTTCCTATAATCCCAGTTGATTCAGGACTCCTCAGAGTCCAGCTTTCTCTGTGATTCTTTGCTTGTGGGCTCCTGTGAGCCTGAGATTCTTGGTGTGTTAAGAGTTCTTGGCAGTCAAGTTCCTCTGGGACCCTGAAATACTAGTGTGACCAAGCTCCTTTTATCCTGGTATCCTGTTGTCAAAGATCCTGGGAGTGTTACAGTGCCTGGAAGTGGTGTCTCCTTTGAGGAGTATGGAACTGCCTGGTCCTAAGATCATCACATGGAGAGTCCTCTAGGGACCTTGGGGGTGTGAAACCCTTTTCTACATGGTAATTATGTCATTCTTAAATGGCTCTGTAAATCTATAGCCATTCAAACCATGAAGGAGAATGCATTCCAAACCTGAAAGTGCATAACCAGCTTTATCCCTTTGATTAACAGGAATTCAGACTGTTCTCCTAAACAAACCTAAGATTCATGCAAGAGTTATTTAACAGTAGGATTTCTCCTGTATTGATCAATCACAAAAACCAGCAAAGGAGTTAGGGGCCTGCTGCTGAGTCACATTCAGCTTCAACCTAGAAGGAGACTGAACACTAGATATGGCCACATTAGTTATTAAAGTCTCCAAAGAAATATATTATGGGAGAACAGGATCAAGGTGTGAAACTGATTGTGTGAGCAGTAGATCAAAGTGCAGAGTGGAGACAATATAAGAACTTATTTTCCTGGTATTTTTGGAAATTTCAACTCATAATCTTTGTTTCTTTGTTGATCCTAGGCCCATACCAAGAGTTACTCCCAGGAGAGCTAGAAAACCTGGCCAAAGCTACTCATCTTATGGTGGTCAGAAATCATGAATGATAGAAGGGCCAGGGAATACCTTCAAAGGCATACCTATACTGATCTTCTTTCAGCTAAACCAATTTTCTCAGAATGTTTATAGTATCCCAAAATAGCACCACCATTGGGGGACTGCGCATTTAACATGTGAGCCTGAGGGAACATGTTTAATTTAGAGGAGTATCTTCAGGAGAAAATAAAACTGTCAGTTTCTCAGAAAGCATATAAGATGCCACACCCAACCCAGACCTGTTACAGATAATGAAACAATTTTGGAAAAAACTATTTTAGGGCTAGAACAATTGCTCAGCAGTTAAGAATATGGTATCATTTAATAAATGCTTTGAACATGAACAAGAAATTCGTACTGTCCTTCCAGAGGACACAGCAATCACAATGTCAGATGTCTCACAAATGTCTATAGCTTCAAGCTTAGGGGATCCAACATTATGGTTCTTAATTTGTTCAAGTAGGAAAAACTACTATCCCCTTTTCTCCACTATATTGAAATATTGAATGCACATTTGTTATAACACACGCACACCACACACATGCACACACCACACACACATACACACACACACAGACACACACACACACACACACACAAACACACACACACACACACACACACCATATTCAAAACTCCCTGTTTTGTTGCCTTGGTAAATTGTGTATTAATACATAGAAATCATACTGCCTAAATCAATACCATTTTATAACAGTGATTGCAGTCTTAAAGAAAAAGTCTCTAGGCTCCCAGGGGGAGGGATTGGGTTAACATCATTTGCTCAGCATGTGGGCAGGGAGATAGCTTGCAATTTTCAGGTAGACAGAAGAGAAACTCTAGTTTAGCTGTCTTGCCACAGAACAGTTATACTTGGTTGCAAAATCAGTGTTCTTTGTTACCTCTGTGGAGTTTTGTCATAGTGAGATGACTAGTTTCTCCTGGTTGCCCTTTACCTACCTTTGACAGTGAAAACATTATCCAATCAATCATTCAGTTTAATATAACCAAGCCTGAAGTAATCCTCTCTTCACTTGGTATCACAATGCTAAAAGTAGGAGATACAGGTCACTGAAGATCAGTACATGACCTTTATCTACCCCAAAAAATCTTTTCATCTAGAGAAAGAAACTGGTTAAAACAATCTACCAGGCATTTAAATAACTTAAGTCAGACTACAATTTATCCAATCATAAAAGCTTTATAGAAAACTCGGCTAAGAATACTAAAAATAATATACTCAGTGAGTTGCCTTCACCAGCTTCCAGAGCTCAGCCTGTAAGTGGGTGTGAGTTCAGCAGTGAAAAGCTGGTGTGTTGTTTATGTTGAAGGTCCTTTCATATTTCTTCTGCCAGTGAACTATGACTGTTTCATAACATAGGATACTGTTGACTAACATTTAAAGAATGAGAAACATTGGTCTTCCACAGATGCCATAGCAGCTATGGACCACCACATACTCTCCCACAAATCAATCTGTTGCCTATCAGCAAGCTCTTGCTGTTCCTCCAAGCCCTGCTCCCACCTACTACTCCTTTGTAGGCTGCAATGGGGAAGCCATTGCCTAGAATTTTCTGGCAACACTAAAAAGAATTTTGTGGCAACAGCACATCCATCCTGACCCCTGTACTCTGAGACATGTTTGGTTTCATGTGAATAGCTGGTTGCTGCAGAGAAGGAAGGATACCACTCCATCCTTCCAGTGTCCTTATCACATATGTGCTGGACTCTGAATTTCTGAACAATCACTATCTACTGTGAGAATCATACAAAATTTCATACCGTTGCAAAGGTCTCACATGGAAGCAGATTCTTACTCAAAAGCTTTCAGTCATTGTTCAATTTAAAGACAGCTGGGATTAAACCTCAATTCAATATTAAATTAGGACTTAGATTCAGAATTATGAAACCTTATCAGACTTCTAAAATGCATTTCCAAATGTGTTATAGGTTAAAATAAACAAACAACAATGACAAAAAAAAAGGAATTTGGAAAAAAGCCTAGATTTATGTCCTAAGAAAATGTGCTCATCAATTGAGTCAGCCAGGCACAAGGGATATGTAGCTAGAAAATTAGAATTCAAGGTAGACACATACCTCTGTGTATAAAAACAAGATGACCTTGAGTTTATGTCTAGAAGAAGGTTTGATGTCAAGCTTGTGAATTAAGAGGAAGAAAACATAAAAATGTGTTTGTGGAAATGACTATCTAGGGGATATGTTGCTGTGAAATGCTCTATTTACACTTTCTTCATGAGAGATTTGCAGAGATTCCCAAGTCTAGACTTAGGCAAAAATGTAGGAATTGAAGTTACCTGCTATTGGAAATACTGAGCTGTTGTTTATTATAAGAAGCATCAAATAGATGAAAAAACCAAGCACTGGTATAACTATCTTCAAATAGTAACTCTGTAATAACTTGCTGGGAATGACCAATACCAATTTTCTGAGCTTGGCACAAAATGGAGGACTCCCTTTTCTTAGCAGAGTTTCCTCTTCTCTGCCTGATCTGAAAAGCCCACCCTTCCACATCTTCATGAAAATGTCCAAAACCTAGGATACCCAAGATATAAGATACAATTTCCTAAACACATGAAACTCAAGAAAAATGAAGACTGAAGTGTGGACACTATGCCCCTCCTTAGAAATGGGAACAAAACACCCTTGGAAGGAGTTACAGAGACAAAGTTTGGAGCTGAGATGAAAGGATGGACCATGTAGAGACTGCCTTATCCAGGGATCCACCCCATAATCAGCATCCAAACGCTGACACCATTGCATACACTAGCAAGATTTTATCGAAAGGACCCAGATGTAGCTGTCTCTTGTGAGACTATGCCGGGGCCTAGCAAACACAGAAGTGGATGCCCACAGTCAGCTAATGGATGGATCACAGGGCTCCCAATGGAGGAGCTAGAGAAAGTACCCAAGGAGCTAAAGGGATCTGCAACCCTATAGGTGGATCAACATTATGAACTAACCAGTACCCCGGAGCTCTTGACTCTAGCTGCATATATATCAAAAGATGGCCTAGTCGGCCATCACTGGAAAGAGATGCCCATTGGACACACAAACTTTATATGCCCCAGAACAGGGGAACGCCAGGGCCAAAAAGGGGGAGTGGGTGGGTAGGGGAGTGGGGGTGGGTGGGTATGGGGGACTTTTGGTATAGCATTGGAAATGTAAATGAGCTAAATACCTAATAAAAAAATGGAAAGAAAAAAAAAACAGAAAATGTCACATAGTCCTTGGCAAAATTACAGGTTCAACGTCTTCTCTCCAGATAAGTCCCTGCTCAGCAAGCATCTGGGATTCCTGGGCTGCCTCTCCATGCAAATGAGACAGTCCCAGTACTTTAAGCTTCAGCCAATGACTTACATTCATCCTGAGAACTTCTTCCTACTTTTCAAAGTTCATATATTCCTTGTTCACTCCAAATAAAGTGCAAGAGCGGTTTCACTGTACATCATATAAGAGAGCAGTTTCACTGATTATTCAAGTGAGTTGTAATACTAAAATCCACAGAGAGGGCCTCCCCAACCCCTGGCATTCCCAGACAGACCTGGATTCTGCCTACCACACCCATTCTAGGTTCTGCTTCTGATGGGTATGCTTCATAATATTGTGCCAGTTAAAAACTTCCAGCATAGATAGAAGAAAGGATATAGAGCCTCAGCAACACTCTCTGTTATTGTTAGTTGATGGATACTGAGGAAACAGAGTCACTTCTTAGTTGAGAAATTTCAACTGGAAGGTTTTCTATGCCACATTCGATGGCTTGACAACCATGCATATATGGACAACATATAATCACACTTAGTGAATAATAATAATAATACCACCTACATCCTGCACATTATTCACAAGGGTCTAGCTTAACTACTCAAGAAGGGATATCCTGTAGTTTGCCCCCAGATACTCTGTCAATATCAGATACAGAACTAATAGTATAAAGCCATGTGCTAGATCTTAATGAAAAAAAAAATACAAAGTATATGAAATTCAGAAAATCAGAACCAGATGCTATACCAATCCACCAGTACTTAGAAATATTTCCTCCTGGTTTTAGCAATATTCAACTTTCCTCAGTCCAAGTAGTGTATTTTATGATTCATCTTATTAGATTATTATCTTCACTAGAAAAACTATTTTGGTCTATCTCTGCATGTACTTAAGAAAAACTATTCTGGTCTATCTCTGTATGTACTTAATATAAATGTACTTTTTACCCAGAAGATACGTAATAAATGCGTGTTATTTATTTTGTCTTTTTTTCCCCAGAGCTGAGGACTAAACCCAGGGCCTTGCGCTTGCTAGGCAGGTGCTCTACCACTAATCTAAATCCCCAACAACAAATTATTTATTCCAGTAGCAACCACTTTAGAGCAAAGTTTTTCTTCTAGTGTCTCCTATAGAGCTGGATTGATTGGTAGATAGATACTGCATAAATTTTGTTTCATTGTGGAAGGTTTTTCTTTCTCTTTCTATAGTAATTGATAATTTTGGGGAGTTATAATAGTATGAGCTGCTACCTGTCATCTCGCAGAATTTGTAGACTACATATATAGGTCTTCTAGCTTTTTTTCTTTTAGTTAGATGTTACTCTAGTGGGTCTTATTGAAAGACCCCCGAAGGGAGACCCTCACTCAAGCCTCGGGACAGCCGCGGACCCAAGAAGACACTGAGACCAAACTCAAAATGTTGAAGGCAAGATTTAATAAAGCAGCAGCATGAAAGCAGCACATAGACCAGAGCTCTGGGGTCGAAACTCATACACCTAGTGGTGTAGAGGAGAATCGACGACCAGCCAAATTTTTCACAGGCTTATATAGGAAAACTCAAGGGGGGAGAGCGGGGTAGGGAAAGTACAAGTTTACATAACTAAGGGGTTCTGCCAAGGGACAAGGGGTTCTGCCAAGGGATTCTACGTAACTAAGGGGTCATGTCCTATTATTTGGCAATGTACCCGGTTCATTCTGAGGTTGTTCCAGGAGGCCCTTATCTCAAAAATGTTCTTGGAACAGTCTTTAGTTGGGAGGGTTCGAACTCTAGGGTGAGGAGTTCAGGAATGCATTCTGGGGTGAAGAGTTCAGGAGTGTTCTGGGAACACTCTTTAGATGGGAGGGGTCGGGCTCTGGGGTGAGGAAGAGTTCAGTAATTTTTATTCTTCATTCCCCACTCTTTTTAGGAAATAGCTCTAATCCTAGAGCGAGTTTTCAACCTCCCGAAGGACCCGATATTGTTGCCTTAGTACCATAACCTGTACTGCATTTATCCTTTCTCTAATAAAAGCTACTAACTTATTAAGGATGCAGGGGCCAAAAGTAAGCAAAAGCGTAAGAGTAATCAAAGGTCCTGCTATGGTGGAGAGGAGAGTGGTGAGCCAAGGGGACTTATTAAACCAGCTTTCGAACCATCCTTGTTGGCTTTCTCTTTTTCTTTTACGTATATCTAGGCGTTCTCTAAGTTTGGCCATAGAATCTTTGATTACTCCTGAATGGTCAACATAAAAACAACATTCTTCTTTTAGGGCAGCACAGAGTCCTCCTTCTTTAAGGAATAATAAGTCTAATCCCCTTTTATTCTGTAGCACCACTTCGGACAGGGAAGTTAAAGATTTTTCTAATTTGGTTATAGACTGTTCTATAGTTCTAAGATCAACATCCATAGCTGCACGTAGTTCTTCATAGTATTGGGGGGTCTTAATTAAGGCAGCGGTTCCTGTACCTACTCCAGCCGCTACTCTTAATCCTAATAGAACTGCCAAAGTTAAGGTAACGGGCTCTCTTCTTCAGCGGACCCGATGCTCAAATTTGTCTAAAAAGGAGCTATCATCATGATACAGGAGTCTAGGAATAAGCTGAACCAAAATGCAGAAATCTTTGGAACTATTAAAAACAGACATAGACACAGGTGGGTTACTAAGATCGGTATGATCGGGGAGGTCCCATTTGGGGGATCCTGCCACTAACTTACAGATGTCAGGTGTGAGATCAGGCCACCAAGTCCAGAGGGGATGGACTGCAGTGGTTGCCCACACAATGTTTCCCTCCTCATTAAGCACTTCCCAAGACTGTTGAATTGGAGCATGAGGGTTATGGTTCCCTAGGCTCAGGGTGGCGCCTGCGGCGCAAACGAAGCTTAAGAGGATTGTCAGTGGCTGCCACTGTCCAATTGTCTTCGTGGTTTTCTTCATCTTGACTGGTGGCCCTCTTAATGTGGGAGGCGTGGATCCAGGAGGCAATCCCGTCAACTTTTACCGCAGTAGGGGTTGTCAGTAACACCAAATAGGGTCCCTTCCACCGTGGCTCGAGGCTGCCGGTTCGATGCCGTCTGACCAAGACTTTGTCTCTAACTCGGAACCCGTGGGGTACTGCGGTGGTCCCTGGGGTATAGGCTGCCTTCAGTTGGTCCAAAATCTGGGTCCTAATCACTTCTAGGGCCTTTAAATGAATAAGCAAAGAGGAGGGTAAGACAGGGTCAGAGTCGGAAACCAATGTTCCACCAGCTTCCATTAAAGGGGGAGGTCCTCCATACAGAACTTCAAAAGGAGTGAGCTCGAAACGTCCAGGGGTGTTTCGGGCTCGGAAGAGCGCAAGAGGAAGGAGAGCCACCCAGTCTTTCCCGCCAGTCTCAATGGCTAATTTAGTCAAGGTCTCTTTTAAGGTCCTATTTATCCTCTCTACCTGTCCTGAGCTTTGAGGGCGGTAAGCACAGTGTAATTTCCAATTGATGCCTAACTGAGTGGCCAAGCCCTGACTTACCTGGGCAACAAAGGCTGGTCCATTGTCGGACCCGATTACCTTAGGGATTTCAAATCTTGGCAAGATTTCTTTAAGGATTTTTTTGGCCACAATCTGGGCAGTCTCAGTTTTAGTGGGAAACGCCTCAACCCATCCTGAAAAAGTGTCTACAAATACTAACAGATACTTGTTACCATACATTCCAGGTTTAACTTCAGTAAAATCTACCTCCCAATATACTCCAGGACGGTCTCCCCGTTGTCTCTTTTTAGGTTCTTTGTAGGCTCTAGTCGCATTAGTGAATGCACATGGTTTGCAGGAGTCTATAATCTTTTGAGCCACTGACTTCAGGTTGGGGACTTGGTATCGGGAATTCTTAATTAGTCTCATCATTTTTTTAACTCCCAGGTGGGTGAATTGGTGTAGTCCTTTCACAAATTTTATTTTTTCTTCGGGAGTCAATTTTATTTTTCCTTCAAAAAAGTATGGGAGGGGATCACTGGTCCACAATAGCTCTTTTATGTTATATCTCTCATCCTCAGGGCTTTTGGGCGGATCACCTTTTTCAGTTAAGATCATGGCCCCTTGAGCAACTTGTTTTGCCACTGAGTCTGCCATTCGGTTGCCCTTGGCCACCAAGTCTTCTCCTCTTTGGTGGCCGGGGCAGTGGATGATGGCTACCTTCTTAGGTGCATGTATGGCTTCCAACAGGGCCAGAATTTCTTCTTTGTTTTTAATGTCTTTACCAGCCGAGGTCAATAGCCCTCACTGCCTGTAGATGGCCCCATGGATGTGTGCGGTAGCAAAAGCATAGTGGCTGTCAGTGTAGATGTTAACGATCTTACCTTTAGCCTCTCGGAGGGCTTGTATAAGCGCTATAAGTTCAGCCTTTTGTGCCGACGTTCCTTCAGGCAAAGCGCTTGCCCAAATTACCTTTTTCCCCGTCTACCACCGCAGCTCCAGCCTTTCGCTTCCCCTCTATCAGGAAACTGCTGCCGTCCGTATACCAACTGGGAGCTCCAGGCCAGGGTTGGTCAGTCAGGTCTCTTCTGGTCCCAGTTTCTTCAGCGAGGATGTCTGTACATTGATGTACTGGGACGGAATCATTTGTTAGAGGGAGAAGGGTAGCTGGGTTGAGGATGGCAGGGGGTGCAAAGGTTACACGCTCACTTAGCAGCAAGCTCTGATAGTGTGTCATTCGGGCATTTGTCATCTATCTGTCAGGTGGCTGCCGCACGATACTTTCTAAGGCATGAGGGGCTACAACAGTCACCTGTTGTCCCATTGTCAATTTGTCAGCATCTTTGATCAGCAGGGCCACTGCCACAATAGCTTTCAGGCATGTGGGCCATCCACTAGCAACGGGATCTAATTTCTTTGACAAATAGGCTACAGGTCTCTTCCAGGGTCCCAGTGCTTGAGTCAACACTCCCCTGGCTATGCCCGCTCTCTCGTCCACATATCGGACAAAAGGCTTAGTCAAGTCTGGTAATGCTAGCGCGGGGGCAGTCATTAGAGACGACTTGATAGCCTCAAAAGCTCTTTGGTGCTCTTCTTTCCACTCAAAAGGAACCCCTTCCTTAGTCAAAGGATATAGAGGTGCCGCTAGGGTTGCAAAGCCTGGAATCCAGAGTCTACAAAAGCCAGCAGTCCCCAGAAACTCACATACCTGCCGTGGGGTGGTTGGCGAGGGGATCATCATAACAGTCTTCTTCCGGGCCTCTGTGAGCCATCTTTTACCCCCTCGGAGGGTATACCCCAGGTAGGTTACCTCAGTTTGACAAATTTGTGCCTTTTTAGCCGAAACTCGATACCCCAAGTCACTCAGTTCTGTGAGGAGCTTCTCAGTTCCCTGGTGGCACAGCTCCTTCGAGGCCGCCGCGACCAAGAGATCATCCACATACTGTAGTAGGGTAAGCTGAGGGTTTTGAGCACGAAAAGGCGCGAGGTCCCGATGGAGGGCCTCGTCAAACAGGGTGGGGGAATTTTTGAACCCCTGTGGTAGCCTAGTCCAGGTTAGTTGACCAGTCTGTCCGCCCTCTGGGTCCCTCCATTCAAAGGCAAACAGGAGCTGACTCTTAGGGTGCAAGCGCAGGCAATTGAAGGCATCTTTTAAGTCCAGGACTGTATACCATGTTCTCTCGGGTGGGAGAGAGCTTAATAAATTGTACGGGTTCGGGACTGTGGGGTGAATGTCCAGGACCCTTTTGTTAACTTCCCGGAGGTCTTGCACCGGGCGATAGTCATTAGTCCCTGGTTTTCGAACCGGCAGAAGTGGTGTATTCCAGGGGGACTGACAGGCCACTAAAACTCCTTGGTCTAGCAACCTCTGGATATGAGGCCGGATGCCCTCTCTAGCTTTCTTGCTCATGGGGTATTGTCTTACCGAGATGGGGGTGGCATCAGCTTTTACCACAACCGGAGGCACTTGTTTAGCCAACCCCATTCCTGCTTGCTCTGCCCAGACATTGGGGAACGCAGTTAGCCAGCCTGAAGAGACTGCATTTTTGGGTTGCTCTTCATGCAACCGATACTCTTTCTCTGTGTTGAGGACAAGGCAGGCAACGGGGGCTTTGGCTTTTCCCCAGCTTACTTGTGGGCCTTCTGAAGTAAATTGGACTTGAGCCTTTAGTTTGGTTAGCAGATCGCGCCCCAAGAGGGGAGCAGGACACTCAGGTATCATCAGGAAGGAATGGGTCACTATGTTCTTGTTTATATGTAGGGCTCGTTCGGTCGTCCAGGGGTAAAATTTACTACCAGTGGCTCCAATCACCATGGTCTTTTTAGAGCCTAGCTTGCCTAGGGGGCTAGTGAGTACTGAATGCTCTGCTCCGGTGTCTATCAGGAAGTTGACGGGAGTCCCCTCCACGGACAAAGTTACCCTAGGCTCAGGGAGGGGGTCTGAGCCCCGACTTCCTTAATCATCTTCTAGGGTCAGGACCTTGGATCGCTCCCATTTTTTAGGGCAATCTCTAGCCCAGTGTCCTTTCTCTTTGCAATAGGCGCATTGGTCTTTTTCCAGTGGTATCTTTCTGCCACCTGGCGGTTTCACTGCCCTGTTGTCCAGGAGCCCTATTTTACCTTTTCCTGACTGTCTATCATTTACAACTGCAGCCAAAATTTTACTCAAATTTCTCTCCTGACGGCGATCCCGTCTATTTTCCCTCTCCTCTATTTCTTTCTTCTCTCTCTCCTGCCTCTCTTCTTCTGTTTCCCTCTTATGATAGACTTTCTCTGCTTCTTTTACTAAATCTTGGAGCGTATGATCTTGGAGCCCCTCCAGCCTTTGCAGCTTTTTCTTAATGTCGGGAGCAGACTGACCAATGAAGGCCATGGCTACAGCAGCTCTCTGCCCCTCTGACAAGGGGTCAAAAGGAGTGTACCTCCTATATGCTTCCATTAGACGCTCAAGGAAGACTGAGGGTGGTTCAGTCTGCCCCTGCAAGACCTCTCTTACCTTAGCCAAATTGGTGGGCCGTCTAGCGGCTCCTCTGAGACCTGCCACTAGAGTCCGGCAATAGACAAGGAGGCGTCCCCTACCTTCCGCGGTGTTGTAGTCCCAGTTGGGGCGGTTCAAGGGGAAAGCCTCGTCCACGAGGTTAGGGAGGGCGGTGGGTGTGCCGTCCTCTCCCAGAACATTTTTTCTCGCCTCCATCAGGATTCTTTCTCTTTCCTCTGTGGTAAAAAGAACCTGCAAAAGCTGCTGACAATCATCCCAAGTGGGTTGATGGGAGAACATAAGTGACTCAAGGAGCCCAGTAAGCCCAGAGGGGTTCTCTGAGAAAGGAGGGTGGTTAGTTTTCCAATTATATAAATCAGAAGAGGAAAAAGGCCAGTACTGTAAAGGAATGAGATCATTGGGTCCTGGCGCTGGCCCTCCCACATGTGCTCTAAGTGGTAAGGCAACTGTTGAATCCAGCCCCCCTTCCTCCCCGGGGCTTCGGCCTCGTCGGCTCCGAGTCCCCCCCGCCGGTCCCTGTGCCCCTCTCGCTATTGGTCCCTGTGGTGGGGCAGCTGCAGGTGGCTGCTGGGGCAGGGGATAAGGAGGAGGTTGGGAGTCCATCCAGAGGAGGTCGTCAATCTCTGGATAAATCTTGGGGGGAGCTGACGGGCTGGACTTTCCGGCTGCATCAGACTGAGCAACCGCGACCGTCAGTTTCGAAGAATTTGGGGTCCAAGGCTTGACCCACGGAGGTGGGAATTGGACGAGATTCTGCCAGGTCACAATGTAGGGGATCTGATCAGGGTGACCCCCTTCCTCCTGAAAAACAATTCGCCTGACGGCGGCGATTAGTGACAAGTCAAAAGCACCTTCTGGTGGCCAGCCCACTCCAAACATCGGCCACTCAGAGGCGCAAAAGGTCTGCCACGGACCCTTTCTGACCTCCACCGACTGGTTGTGGGCTCTGACCCGCACCTCCTTCCAATGCTCCAGAGTTAGAGAAAGGGGAATGGACACAGATTGTCCCATTTCCAGAATAATAGTAGACACAACAAGAGCGAACACGAGACTAAGACAAAAAAGAAACCAAAAGCAGCGGCGACTTCGCGGCGACCACAAGCAACTCAGAGAATCAGATGGCCTTTCTAAGGCCGACCGATTGAGACCCTCTGCACAAGGTGGGACTCGAACCCACGATCTCACAACAAGGCACGAGGTGGGACTCGAACCCACGATCTCGCAACCCCAGATGGTCTCTTGGCCTCCAAAGGGGTCCACCAGGCGTCCCTGGTCCTCCCCTGTTCCTCCTGGGACGTCTCCCAGGGCGAACAGAAGGTGGACACCTGGACACGTCTATCCTTATCCGCCCCGCGTTCCCTCTCGGAGCGCGGTCTCACTGAGCGTCCGCAAAACCGAAACTGCGATCGCACCAAACTTAGAAACAGAACACAGACACCAGACCAAGACAGGTCAAAGAATCTTACCTTAAAGTGGGTCTAGGGTCTCTGGGTGGTCGCGCTGATCCCGGACGAGCCCCCAAATGAAAGACCCCCGAAGGGAGACCCTCACTCAAGCCTCGGGACAGCCGCGGACCCAAGAAGACACTGAGACCAAACTCAAAATGTTGAAGGCAAGATTTAATAAAGCAGCAGCATGAAAGCAGCACATAGACCAGAGCTCTGGGGTCGAAACTCATACACCTAGTGGTGTAGAGGAGAATCGACGACCAGCCAAATTTTTCACAGGCTTATATAGGAAAACTCAAGGGGGGAGAGCGGGGTAGGGAAAGTACAAGTTTACATAACTAAGGGGTTCTGCCAAGGGACAAGGGGTTCTGCCAAGGGATTCTACGTAACTAAGGGGTCATGTCCTATTATTTGGCAATGTACCCGGTTCATTCTGAGGTTGTTCCAGGAGGCCCTTATCTCAAAAATGTTCTTGGAACAGTCTTTAGTTGGGAGGGTTCGAACTCTAGGGTGAGGAGTTCAGGAATGCATTCTGGGGTGAAGAGTTCAGGAGTGTTCTGGGAACACTCTTTAGATGGGAGGGGTCGGGCTCTGGGGTGAGGAAGAGTTCAGTAATTTTTATTCTTCATTATTACTGAGTCTTTTCTCCTGCAGATTTTAGTATTCTTTCTTGGTTCTGTACATTTAGTGGAATTGGGTTATTATGAGTTCTTGGGTATTTCTTTTCTAGTCTAGTCTTCTTGGTGCTGTTGGTTTTCTATCTTGATTGGCACCAACTTCTTTAGGTTAGGAAGTTCTTCTATGATGTTTGTTAAAAATATTTTCCATGCATTTGAAAAAGGTTTTGTTGAGTTCCACTGCACCTGTTCTTTATATATTTGGTAATTTCATAGTTTTCTAGATTTTGTGGATGTTTTCCACCTGAAATTATTTTAGATTTAACATTATTTGGGTAAAGTATTAATTTTTTTTTACCTTATCTTCAATGTCTGAGACTCTCTTGTAATGTTGATATTCTGTTGATTAGGCTTACCTCTAAAGTTTTCGCTTTACTTCCTAAAACATCCATTTTCAGTTTTCTTTCAATCTGAACTTTCTTTAGTGATTATATTCCTTTGTTAAATTCCGCATTTATTTCATGAAACATGTATAGAGTAAGAATGTAGATCGAAAGTTACAAGAGAAAAATAAATCGCATGTGAAGTAAACTCCATTAAAATAACTGTTATTTATCAATGGAAGCTTTGCAATCTGGATAAAATTGAAGCAATAATTTTAGAATCATAAAAGATCATGATGGCTGGCCTAGACCAAGGTATCCATTAAAACTATCTGCCATAGCTGAAGGATATATACAGCTTAAAAATATTGTAAACAACAGACCAAACCTAAAAAAAAAAAAAAAAAACAGGAAGCAATATTTCAAACAGAAGAGAAGAATGAGTATGGTGAAGAGACTATCGAAAGAAAAATAGACCAACTATAATTAAAATGAATGTACTAGTGAGAACACACACACAGGTGCATACAGAAACACACACTAACATTCACACACACACACACACACACACACACACACAGAAACACCATTCAGCATAAGTGTAATCAACGCACAGCTTTCAATACTAACTTTATTAATTATGCCTCAATTCTGAAGATGTTTTTCCGAGTCTACAGGGTGCTGATTTGTCCTATTGACTATGTCCTTTGCCTTATGTTGGGAACAAAATAAAAGGGAGGGGGGCAGGGGAAGTGGGGGAAGGGAAAAGAGGCCCCTGCCCCACCAGAGTTTCCCTATTCTCTGGTCAGTCAGGCATGGGAGGACTGCTACCTACCCCATCCACTCATCTCTGGGTGGGCATTCCTCTATCCCACTCTTCAGAGGGTGGCCAAGGGGCAGCCTTGCCTGGAGACCCTGGAGCTACTTTGCTAAAACCACCAGGGTTATGAGAGAGAGGGAATAGGGGAAGAAGTTCCCAACACTGACCAGAAAGTGCAGCAGGCCTTGAAGGAGCAGAGACACTATATGGTTTAAGAGCTTTATTATAGAAATGCAGGGGGAAAGAGAGAAGGTAGAAGAGAGAGGGGGGAGGGAGAGAGGGAGGAAAGGAAAGAAGAAGACAAAGAGAAAGGGAGAAAGGAGAGAAGACAAAGAGAGGGGAGAGAGGAGAGAAAACAAAGAGAAGGGAGAGAGAGGGGTAAGAGGTAAGAGCAGAAGAGTAAGAGAGCATGGTGGGGACTGAGTACCCCTTTTATGGTCTTTACTGTTGCTAGGTAACTGAAGAGGAGTTTAGCCTGAAGGTCAGAATCTTGGGCCATTGCTAATGTGACTATTGACCATGCTTCTCTTGTGGGGGCTGTGGTGGGTGGTAACTTAGGCAGGGGCTAGAGTTCCAGGAGTATGAGGGAATGCCTACTGTGTCATGTAGGTGAATTATGACCATTGGGGTTCAGACCTCAGCTTGACTGGATACCAGTCTGCAATTCCCCACAGCCTTACAGAAGCTTTTCAGTTTCATGAGCCTGAACCATCAGAGTTTTCTTTAGGAAACCCCACATCTGATAGAGGGCTAATATCGAATATATATAAAGAACTCAAGAAGTTAACCTCCATAAAAACCACACAACCCAATCCAAAAATTGGGTATAGAACTAAACAGAAAATTAACAATAGAAGAATCTTGAATGACTGAGAAGCACATAAAGAAATGTTCAAAGTCCTTAGTCATCAGAGAAATGGAAATCAAAATGACCCAGAGATTCCACTTTATACCAATCAGAATGGCTAAGATCAAAAACTCAGGTGACAGAATATGTTGGTGAGAATGTGAAGAAAAAGAAAAACTCCTCCATTGCTGATGAGATTGCAAACTGGTACAGGCACTCTGGAAATCAATCTGGAGGTATGTACTCCTCTGTAGTAAGTGGATTTTAGGCAAAATAGTACAGAATACCCAGAATAAAATCCACAGAACTCAAGAAGGTTAACAAGGAGAATGGCTCAAGTGAGGGTGCCTCAATCCCACATGGGAGGGAGAAGAAAGCAATCATGGGGAGCAAAGGGAAAGAGGGACCTGGGTGAGATAGAGGACAGGGAAGGAAAAATGAGAACATGATCAGGTATTTGGTGATGGCGATGGTGGTGGTATATCAGTAGTGAAGCCCTGAGGGCCAGCTGAAAGCATTGAAACAGGCAACCTAAGGATGAAGGTAACTTCTAGAATGTACCAGAGACCTGGAAGATGAGAGTCAGGGAGGGACCTTAAATGAAATGCCCAACAGTGGGGAGAGGAAACTTGTAGAATCCACCTCCAGTAGATACAAGTGGATGTATGGGGTTACCATCCCAAAAACTCTGACCCAGAATTGTCCCTGTCTAAAATAATTTCAGGGACAAATGTGAAGAAGAAACTGAGAGGAAGGAGGTTCAGTGAATGAACCAAATTGGGAACCACCTCAAGTGGAGGCCCCAAGACCTGAAACTATTACTGATGATATGGTGTGCAGCTGAAAGGCTCAGATACAGATATTTACACCCAAACAGTGAAAAGAACCCAGGAACCCATGTGGTTGAATTAAGGAAAGACTGGAAGAAGCTGGAGGGCGACCCCATAGGAAGACCAGCAAACTCAACTAATCTGGACCCCAGAGAGCACTCAGACACTGATCCACCAACCAGGTAGCATACACTAGCTACTATGAGGCCCTGAGGCCCTGACACATATACAGCAGAGAACTACCTGGTCTGGTCTCAGTGAGAGAAGACACACCTAACCCTCGAGAGACTTGAGGCCCCAAAGAGTGAGGTGTCTGTTGGGGTGTGGGGACATCTTTTTGGAGACAGGGGAGGAAGAATGGGATGAGGAATTATTGGAGGATGAACTGAGAGAGGAATAACGACTGGGCTGTAAAAAGAAGATTAAATCATCATCATCATCATCTCAATTCTACAACAACAACAAAAAACACAGTTTGGCTGAATGTATTAGGAAACAAAATGATTTATTTGTTGTCTATAAGAGACACATCTTAAATTTGGAAGTGGGTACCACCTGAGAGAGAGGGAGAGAGAGAGAGAGAGAGAGAGAGAGAGAGAGAGAGAGAGAGAGAGAGAGAGAGAGAGAGAGAAGGAGGAGGAGGAGGAGGAGGAGGAGGAGGAGGAGGAGGAGGAGGAATGAGAAAGTACCACTAATCAATCTGGAACAAGAACTAAGCATCACTGTCTTAATATCTGACAAAGAAAACATCAATCTAAAACTGGTCATAAGAGACAAAGAAGAAGAGCTCTTTATCCCAATCAACTGAATAGTTAATCAAGAAGATCTATTACTATCATAGATTTGTATGCACCAAACTATGGTGCACCCAATTTAATTTGGAAAAAAAAAAAAAAACGTACTGCCAGAATTAAAGATCAGATGAGTATCATGCAGTAGTAGTAGGTGATGTCTCTTCCCCACTTTATCTGACAGACATGTCATTCAGAATAAAACACAAGCAAAAAATATCATATTAAAAAGACATCATACATTATTTAAAATTAAAAGATATCTACAGATTAGTCCACTTCAACATCAAAGAATATACATTATATATTCCATTAAACCACATATTGAAGTTTTTCTAAAATAGACAAAATCCTGTGACATAAAAATAACCAGAAATGCTGAAACATCTCCTTTTATCCTATCTGACCACAATGCAAAAAACCCTTCAAATTAACAGCAAACAAATCAAATTCATGGAAATTAGCCAACTAATAACTGAATAATGGATGCCTCAAAGAAGAAATTAAAATGTCCTGAAACTAAATAGCAAGGAGAACACAATACAAGAAAACCTCCAGGACATACTGAAAGCAGTCTGATGAGGAAAATTCATAGCCCAATTTCTGACATTAAGAAATGAGAAACATCATGAATAAATGACTCAGTGATGCAAGACAATATTTGGAAAAATAAAAACAAATTGATTTCAAACATACATTATGACAAGAGATAATAAAAATTGGAGCAGACATTAATTGGAGAGAAACAAAGAAAACAACAAAAAATATCAATGAATCAATCTGACAGCTACTTAATAAACAAGACAAACAAAATTCACAAATGTTCACTTAAGCAAAAGAAAGAAAGTGAGGATCTGAATTAGCAAAATTAAAATGAACAGAGAAACAGAACTGTAGATATAAAAGAAATACAGAATATTATAAGGGAATAATTTAAAATAATCATACTTTATTATGTTGGAAACTCTGAAAGAAATGTATGAGTTTTTAAATTTTCACCAAATCAGCAAAGTTAAAGCAAGAAGGCATGAACAACCTAAAAAGATCTATAACAAACAAGGATATTAAAATAATATAATAATAATAATCAAAAGCCTTACAACTGAAAAACATCCAGGCCCAGGTAGATTGACAGAGGAATTTTACCAGACTTATAAGGACTATCCAGCTAATTCTTATTAAATTATTACAAAAAAAAAAGAGAACAGAATGAGCATTTTAAAAGTCCTTTTCAAAAAGTCAGAATCAACAAGATAGATAAACCCTTAGCCAGGCTCACTAGAGGGCACAGGGACAGTATCCTAATTTACAAAATCAAAAATTAAAAAGGATACATAACAACAGAACCTGAGGAAATCCAAAACATCATCAGATCCTACTACAAAAGGCTATACTCAACAAAACTAGAAAACCTGGTTGAAATGGACAACTTCCTAGACAGGTACAAAGTACCAAAGTTAAATCAGGATCAGATTAATGATTTAAACAGTACCATTTCCCCTAAAGAAATAGAAGCAGTCATCAATAGTCTCCCAACAACAACAACAAAAAAAGCCTAGGACCAGATAGGTTTAGTGCAGAGTTCTATCAGACCTTCAAAGAAGACATAATTCCAACTCTTCTCAAAATATTCCACAAAATAGAAACAGAAGGTACTCTAACCAATTCATTTTATAATTAAGCCACAATTACACTGATACCTAAACCACAGAAAGATCCAACAACAAAAAAAGAGGACTTCAGACCAATTTCCCTTATGAATATCGATGCAAAAATACTCAATAAAATCTGCATAAGCTGAATCCAAGAACACATCAAAACAATCATCCATCCTGACTAGGTAATCTTCATCCCAGGAATGCAGGGATGGTTTAATATAAGAAAATACATCATAAATTCATTCTTTTTAATAGCTGAGTAGTACATCTACACAATGGAGTACTACTCAGCTATTAAGAAAATGAATTTATGAAATTCCTAGCCAAATGGATGGACCTGGAGGGCATCATCCTGAGTGAGGTAACACATTCACAAAGGAACTCACACAATATGTACTCACTGATAAGTGGATATTAGCCCAAAACCTAGGATACCCAAGATATAAGATACAATTTCCTAAACACATGAAACTCAAGAAAAATGAAGACTGAAGTGTGGACACTATGCCCCTCCTTAGAAATGGGAACAAAACACCCTTGGAAGGAGTTACAGAGACAAAGTTTGGAGCTGAGATGAAAGGATAGACCATGTAGAGACTGCCATATCCAGGGATCCACCCCATAATCAGCATCCAAATGCTGACACCATTGCATACACTAGCAAGATTTTATCGAAAGGACCCAGATGTAGCTGTCTCTTGTGAGACTATGCCGGGGCCTAGCAAACACAGAAGTGGATGCTCACAGTCAGCTAATGGATGGATCACAGGGCTCCCAATGGAGGAGCTAGAGAAAGTACCCAAGGAGCTAAAGGGATCTGCAACCCTATAGGTGGATCAACATTATGAACTAACCAGTACCCCGGAGCTCTTGACTCTAGCTGCATATGTATCAAAAGATGGCCTAGTCGGCCATCACTGGAAAGAGAGGCCCATTGGACACGCAAACTTTATATGCCCCAGTACAGGGGAACGCCAGGGCCAAAAAGGGGGAGTGGGCGGGTAGGGGAGTGGGGGTGGGTGGGTATGGGGGACTTTTGGTATAGCATTGGAAATGTAAATGAGCTAAATACCTAATAAAAAATGGAAAAAAAAATAAATACACCAAAAAAAAAGAAAATACATCAATGTAATCCACTATATAAACTAACTCAAAGACAAAAACCATATGTTCATCTCGTTAGATGCTGAGAAATCATTTGCAAATTCCAACACCCCTTCATGATAAAAGTCTTGAAAAGATTAGGAATAAGGCCCATACCTAAACAAAATAAAAGCAATCTACAGCAAACCAGTAGCCAACATCAAAATAAATGGAGAGAAAATCAAAGCAATACCACTAAAATCAGGGAGTAGACATGGCTGCCCACTTTCTCCCTACCTATTCAATTTAGTACTTGAAGTTCTAGCAAGAGCAATTCAACAAGTAAAGGAGATCAAGGGGATACAAATTGGAAAGGAAGAAGTCAAAATATCACTTTTTGTGGATGATATGATAGTATATGTAAGTGACCCCAAAAATTCCACCACAGAACTCCTAAACCTGATAAACAGCTTCAGTGCAGTAGCTGGATATAAAATTACCTCAAACAAATCAATGGTCTTTCTCTACAGAAAGGATAAATGGACTAAGAAAGAAATTAGGGAAACAACAACCTTCACAATAGTCAATAAAATACCTTGGTGTGACTCTAACTAAGGAAGTGAAATATCTGTATGATAAGAAATTCAAGTCTCTGAAGAAAGAAATTGAAGAAGATCTCAGAAGATGGAAAGATCTCCCATGTTCATGGATTGGCTGAATTATCATAGTAAAAATGGCTATCCTGCTGAAAGCAATCAACAGACTCAATGCAATCCCCATCAAAATTCCAACTCAATTCTTCACTGAGATAGGAAGGGCATTTTGAAAATTCATCTGGAATAATAAAAAACCTAGAATAGCAAAAGCTATTCTCAACAATAAAAGAACCTCTGGTGGAATCACCATGCCTGACCTAAAGCTTTACTGCAGAGCAATTGTGATAAAACCTGCATGGTACTGGTATAGCAACAAACAAGTAGACCAATGGAATAGAATTGAAGACCCAGAAATGAAAGCACACACCTATGGTCACTTGGTCTTCAACAAGGGAGCTAAAACCATCCAGTGGAAAAAAGACAGCATTTTCAACAAATGGTGCTGGCACAACTTGTTATCATGTAGAAGAATGCGAATTGATCCATTCCTATCTCCTTGTACTAAGGTCAAATCTAAGTGGATCAAAGAGCTCCACATAAAACCAGAGACACTGAAACTTATAGAGGAGAAAGTGGGGAAAAGCCTCGAAGATATTGGCACAGGGGAAAAATGCCTGAATAGAACAGCAATGGCTTGTGCTGTAAGATCGAGAATTGACAAATGGGACCTCATGAAACTGCAAAGCTTCTGTAAGGCAAAAGACACCATCAATAAGACAAAAAGGCCACCAACAGTTGGGAAAGGATCTTTACCTATCCTAAATCAGATAGAGGACTATTATCCAATATATATAAAGAACTCAAGAAGGTAGGCTCCAGAAAATCAAATAACCCCATTAAAAAATGGTGCTCAGAGCTAAACAAAGAATTCTCACCTGAGGAATACCGAATGGCTGAGAAACACCTGAAAAAGTGTTCAGCATCCTTAATCACCAGGGAAATGCAAATCAAAACAACACTGAGATTCCATCTTACACCAGTCAGAATGGCTAATATCTAAAATTCAGGTGACAGCAGATGCTGGCAAGGATGTGGAGAATGAGGACCACTCCTCCACTGTTGGTGGGATTGCAAGCTTGTACAACCACTTTGGAAATCAGTCTGGCAATTCCTCAGACAATTGTACATGGTACTACCGGAGGATCCTGCATTACCCCTCTTGGGCATATATCCAGATGATGTTCCAACTAGTAAGAAAGAAACATGCTCCACTATGTTCATAATAGCCTTATTTATAATAGCCAGAAGCTGGAAAGAACCCAGATGCCCCTCAACAGAGGAATGGATACAAAAAATGTGGTACATTTACACAATGGAGTACTACTCAGCTATTAAAAAGAATGAATTTATGAAATTCCTAGGCAAATGGATGGACCTGGAGGGCATCATCCTGAGTGAGGTAACCCAATCACAAAAGAACTCACATGATATGTACTCACTGATAAGTGGATATTAGCCCAGAAACTTAGAATACCCAAGATATAAGTTACAATTTGCGACCCACATGAGACTCAAGAAGGACGAAGACCAAAGTCCGGACACTTTGCCCCTTCTTAGAATTGGGAACAAAATACCCATGAAGGGAGTTACAGAGACAAAGTTTGGAGCTGAGACAAAAGGATGGGCCATTTAGAGACTGCCATTTCCAGGGATCCATCCCATAATCAGCCTCCAAACACAGATACCATTGCATACACTAGCAAGATTTTGCTGAAAGGACCCTGATATAGATGTCTCTTGTGAGACTATGTCGAGGCCTAGCAAATACAGAAGTGGATGCTCACATCAGCTATTGGATAGTCTAATGCCCCCAATGGAGGAACTAGAGAATGTATCCAAGGAGCTAAAAGGATCTGCAACCCTATAGGTGGAACAGCATTATGAACTACCCAGTACCCCGAAGCTCTTGACTCTAGCTGCATATGTATCAAAAGATGGCCTAGTTGGCCATCATTGGAAAGAGAGGCCCATTGGACTTGTAAACTTCATATGCCCCAGTACAGGGGAAAGCCAGGGCCAAAAATTAGGAGTGGGTGAGTAGGGGAGTGGGGGGGGAGGGTATAGGGGACTTTTGGGATAGCATTGAAAATGTAAATGAGGAAAATAACTAATTTTAAAAAAAGAACATGAAAAAAAATAAAGGGCAATTTGAAAATTCATCTGGAATAATAAAAAACCTAGAATAACAAAAGCTATTCTCAACAATAAAAGAACCTCTGTGGAATCACCATGCCTGACATTAAGCTGTACCTCAGAGCAATTGTGATAAAAAAAATGCATAGTACTGATAGAGTGACAGATAGGTAGATCAATGGAACATAATTGAAGACCCGGAAATGAATCCACACTCCTATGGTCACTTGATCTTTGACAAGGGAGCTAAAACTATCCAGTGAAAAAAATGACAGCATTTTCAACAAGTGGTGTTGGCACAACTGATGGCTATCATGTAGAAGAATGTGAATTGATCCATTCTTATCTCCTTGTACAAAGCTCAAGTCTAAGTGGATCAAAGGCCTCCACATAAAACCAGAGACAGTGAAATTAGTAAAGGAGAAAGTGGGGAAGAGCCTCCAAGATATGGGCACCTTGGAAATATTCCTAAATAGAACAGCAGTGGCTTGTGCTGTAAGATCAAGAATTGACAAATGGGACCTCATAAAATTGCCAAGCTTCTGTAAGGCAAAAGACACTGTCAGTAAGACAAAAAGGCTACAAACAGATTGGGTAAGGATTTTTAACAATCCTAAATCTCATAGGGGACTAATATCCAATATATACAAGGAGCTCAAGAAGCTAGACTCCAGAAATTCAAATAACCCCATCAAAAATGGGGTACAGAGCTAAACAAAGAATTCTCAACTGAGGAATACTGAATGTCTGAGAAGCACTGGAAAAAAATGTTCAACATCCTTAATCATCAGGGAAATGCAAATTAAAACAACCTTGACATTCCACCTCCACCAGTAAGAATGGCTAAGATCAAAACTTCAGGTGACAGCAGATGCTGGCAAGGATGTGGAGAAAGAGAAACACTCCTCCGTTGTTGGTGGGATTGCATGCTTGTACAACCACTCTGGAAGTCAGTCTGGAGATTTCTCAGAAAATTGGACATAATACTACCGGAAAATCCAGCAATACCTCTCCTGGGCATATACCCAGAAGAAGTTCCAAGGGGTGATAAGAACACATGCTCCACTATGTTCATTGAATTTATGAAATTCTTGGGCAAATGGATTTATCTGGAGGATATCATCCTTAGTAAGGTAACCCAGTCTCAAAAGAAGTCATTAGATATGCACTCACTGATAAGTGGATATTATCCCAGAATCATAGAACACCCAAGATGCAATTTGCAAAACACCAGAAAATCAAGAAGAGGGAAGACCAATGGGTGGATACTTCATTCCTCCTTAGAATCTGGAACAAAATACCCATGAAAGGAGTTACAGAGAGAAAGTTTGAAGCTAAGATGAAAGGATGGACTCTCCAGAGACTACCCCACCCAGGGATCCATCCCATAATCAGCCACCAAACCCAGACCTATTGCATATGTCAGCAAGATTTTGCTGTAGGGACCCTGATATAGCTGCCTTATATGAGGCTATGCCAGTGCCTGGCAAATACAGAAGTTCATGCTCATAGTCATCTATTAGATGGAACATAGGGCCCCCAATGGAGAAGCTAGAGAAAGCACCCTAGGAGCAGATGGGATCTGCAACCCTATAGGTGGAACAACAATATGAACTAACCAGTACCCCCAGAGCTCGTGTCTCTAGCTGCATATGTAGCAGAAGATGACCTATTTGGCCATCACTGGGAAGTTGCCCCTTGGTCTTGCAAACTTTATATGCCCCAGTACAGGGGAATGCCAGGGCCAAGAAGCAGGAGTGGGTGGGTAGGGGAGCAGGGTGGAGGAATGTATCAGGAACTTTCAGGATAGCATTTGAAATGTATATAAAGAAAATATCTAATAATGAATTCTGTAGTCTTTAAAAATAAATAGACAATTTATATGTGTCCACACAACACTGTGAATTTTCAATACATGTGTACATTTTCTGGATTTTTCTCTGGCTGCCCTGGCCCAAGCTATTACCTCCATCCAAGCATAACAATACCAACATACTGACAGGAAAGGCCTTGGTTGTCTTTTCTGCTATAAGGCATTTTTATTGCTTATTCATTCTACAGCATCTGAAGAAAGCTCCTAGGTGTCAGATATTGATTTTCTGATATTCACTATCAGAATTTCAACTGAATTTTACTCTTAATTTGTGTTTTCATTGAATTATTAAACTCCAGGTATGTAGTTCGTGGTGATGACATGGTATTAACTTAAAGGCCTTACAGAGATGTAAACTGATGATTTTGCTGTCATGAATACTGATGTAACCCATCAGGTTTCACTTGGTATTCATTTTCTATATGCAGCCACTTGTCTCTAAAATGAAAAATTCCTTATCTAGTCCTGAGAAAAATACCTTGACCTAGCACAGTGTTTGGCCTTCTGTTAGTTAAGGTCCTATGACCAATGTTACCATGTAATCTTTTGCTATCACTCTGATCTGATCACTGCTCTACCTGGTCCTCATTCCATGAGGCTAGGTACCTGTCTTGGATGCTATTTATATATCCTAACAAGAACACTCTTGATCCAGAGGCTAGCTTTGCTGGCTCCTCCTGACTTCACAGCTTTGAATTCTAGGCTGGTATCTAAGGCCCTCCTATATATGTAATGCACTGATGCCAATCACATAAGTTTTGGGATGTCAAACTCTGCCAGTTGATATTTTTTCTACTAATTCTTGACCTACACTTGGGTATCTTCTAGCTATTCCATTGTCACACTTATTTGGAAACCGTTTATATTCAGCCAGTTCAGTTCAGTGTTAGCAGCTGTCCTGCTGTGTTTTAAATCAATCAGGAGAGCCCTGTTAAAATATCTTACTATCTTCTGACTTCAATGGTTAACGTAACAAAACTTAAGATTTAATCTCATGAAGTAGCCTGCCCATTTAAACCCACCTCATTAGGCATTTGACAGTCACCCAGAAGTTCAATCACATATGACACAAGGGCCCAGTCAATCAATCCCTTGTCCTCTAGTGTCCCTTAAGACACCCCATTCTTTTCAATAGTTTAATAACTGAGATCGAGAGACTACCTGGGTACATGGGGGTATTCCGACTATCTAACCTGAGTATAAGATCTTGTGTTGTCTTCTTGTTGAACACTCTTAATCTTAGAGAAGGTGTAAGGTTCATTGATCATCCTTACAAGTAAAGCATCAATGAGGAATGAATAATGGGCCAGAAGAAGCATGAGTGACAGAAGACAGCATCAGAATCAATGTCTGACAAAACTAATGACAATCTGATAATAGCTCTTCAAAATTAGCATCTTCTTCACAGATACTGCAAATTGTGCAATAATAGAGGAAGTCTTGGCTGAATTAATCACTACCTGGGAAACAATTTCACAGTAGAATAAACAAGTAGAGATAAAACGTGATAAATATATTATACTATTCAGGTCTTGGCCAGAGGAATTTCTTTGTAAAGCCAAGGAAGTAGAAGAGAATGAAAGGAAAGCAGGAAACAGCAGGGAGGCAGGAAGAGGTGGAAGGGAGGGTAGAAGACAGGCAAGGGAGGTAGAGAGGCAGGAAGGCAGGGAGGCAGTTCAGAGGTAGGGAGGGAGGAAGGGAGGGAGGGAGGGAGGGAGGTAAGTAGGGAAGGAAGAAAAAGGAAGAAAGAAAGGGAGCAAGAGAGGAAAGGAGGAAGGAAGGAAAGGGAAAGAAAAGGCAGGGCAATAGGAAGGGGATGAGAAAGATGGAAAAAGGCAGGTAGGGTGGGATGGAGGGAAGGAAGAAGGGAGGGAGAGAGGTAGACAGGGAGGTAGGGAGGAAGGCAAGCAGGTGGGTATCAGTGACTAGCTAGCTTTGCTTAATCAAACAGAAAAGAGGGGTCTTTTAGAGGAAAATTTGTTCTTATATAGGGTATTCAAGGCTGACGAATACTTAATATAAAGCCTCCTTTTGAACCACTTAGTGCCACAGAGAAGTACAAGGCAGCCTGGTTCCACCTCCTGAGCAGAGGACAGGGAATAATTGGTGGAGAATATCAGAGGAAAGACATATATATTGGGAACTATGGAGGGTGATTGTAAAATATAGTAGAAAACACAGAACACATACTGTCAATGAAAGTGGGCCATTCTCTCCATAAGTTTGTTAAGTTCTTGTTTTAAAATTTTAGGCATCATCTTGAGAAGATTGCAGGAGGAAAATCAATAGGCAGGAAGATGCCCTTGTTTCTCAAAATGAAGTGAGTGTCCTTCATTTTTCTCTGCTGGAAGGTAGAATTCTCTGCATTAAAGCTATATTACTCACAAAACAGAAACAAAGCTCTTCTGTCATAATATGATTGGATTTTTATCATTTTAGACCCATAGTGGGAAAATAAAAGCCTGTTAGCCATTGCAAATCATGTTGGCTTCATGGAACAGTGGATATTCTGGTTGTGACATTTAACTGGGAACAGTGGGGGCCAGTCAGATGCCCTTGGCAAGGAAGACTTTGTAATAAACTAGGATGGCTGCATTATATAAATGCCCTACAGAGCTGTGTCCTCTAAACGTGCCCAGAGTTCCTTGACATGGTTTAGAGTTCTCAGATACTTTATAATTTGACACACTCATCTGTTTGTTTCCAGGGGCATGCTGGAGAATGCTCTAAGAATCAGTGATGTGTGCAAGCAATCAAAGTTCTCTCCAAGCACACACTGCCAAGATATCCTGGATATCTCAGGGATTATGCTGACTACTGGATTAATACAAGACCACTTATAAGAAAAATGATATTTACTAATCCAAGCAAAGTCAGTCTTTTTGAGAAATTATATTAAAGTGAGTTTTATGTGCCTAAACTAGAGTTAGTCTATTGGTTATATTTTAATATATGTTATAATATATATTAAACATTATCATAGTATAACATATAACATATGTTGCAATGTACATTACATATTATATACTTTATATATAGTATTTTATATTATATACATATACACACATGCAAACAGAATAAATTGCTAGAAAAATGCTGGGCTCCAAATTCTCTATTTCCTTGTTACATCATTTATGGGAAAAAGGATGCATCCCAGCCATGTAACCAGTTATATTTTAATACATGTATAATGAGAGAAGAGGAAATTTAATTAAAAGTTTGGAGACTGAAAGACTAGGGAGTTTATATTTGGATGTGAAAAGCATAGGTCAAATTCTCCTCAGCTTTTAGTTACAATATCAATTAAGGTAAATGTTCTAAGAATAATACTCTGATATCCCTTCAATAACTTATAGAAAGGGTAGAGAGAAATACAGTGAGAATATGGAACTTTTGAAGTATATTTTCAGTCAATGTGATGTAATTGACAGTGATGAATATTATATTTCAAAGAACACAGTAGGCATTCTTTTTTGTTTCACATAAAATACTTTCACCATGGAAGACATTGCATGCCACTAACACTATCAAGTGGGCTTGGGGGTTTCTTTCTTTTTCCACCTTTTTTAAAATTAATCATTTTATTCATTTACATTTCAAATGATATCCCCCTTCCCACTCACACCTCCACAAACCCCAAGCCCACACCCCTTTCTCCCTTCCACTGCCTCTAGGATGGTTCTCCTCCAACTACTTACCCACTCTCATCTCACTGTTCTAACATTTCCCTACCCTGTGTCATTGAGCCTCCACAAAAAGAAGGGCTTCCCCTCCCATTCATGCCAGATAAGGTCATCCTCTGCTATATAAGGAGCTAGAGCCATTGGTCCCTTCATGAATACTATTTGGCTGGTGACTTAGTTTCTGAGAGTTCTGGGTGGTCTGGTTAGATTATATTATTCTTCCTACAGGGTTGCAATGCCCTTCAATTCCTTCAGTCCTTCACCTAGCTCTTCCATGGGGGCTCCCACGCTCAGTCCATTGGTTGGGCATGAATATATGCATCTGTATAGGTCAGGTGCAAATAGAACCTCCCAGAGAACAGCCATTTTAGAGTTTATCTCCAGTAGATAGGCATGAATCCCAGTTGAGGGATGGGGCCACCCACCCATCTTAAAATTGTTAACCCAGAAATGTTCCTGTCCAAAGCAAAAACAGGGACAAAAAACAATGGAACAGAGACTGAAGGAAAGACCATCCAGAAACTGCCCAACCTAGGGATCCATCCTATCTGTAGACACCAAATCCCTCCACTATTGCTGGAGCCAAGAAGCTCTTGCTGACAGGAGCCTGGTAGGGCTTGGAGGTTTCAAAATCTCAGTATTACTCTCTCTAACTGCTGCCTATAGATAAGATACAAGATCTTAGCATGTATTCCAGTGCCATGTCTGCCTGGCTGCCTGCTACCATGCTCCCCGCTATAATTGTCATGAATTTACCCTCTGCAACTATAAACATTCCCCAATTAAATCCATTTTTTTATAAAAAGTACCAATCAGCTGAAAAGACCAAAATAATATGTAAAATATACCTTTATTGGCAGATGAGCTGTCTGAGTGGGTAAAAGTGCTTGCGAGACAAGCCTGGAAATTCAAGTTTGATTCGTGGAACTCATGTAAAGATGTGAGACCAAAGCCACAAAGTCTTCTTCTAACATTCACACAAATACCAAGGAATGCTTGTTTGTGAACACACACACACACACACACACACACACACACACACACACACACCTCTCTTTTTTTTCTCTCTCACACATACACATACTTTTAAATAAAGGTGTGTTTGAGGCACAGTAGTATTTCATTAGAATCAATAAAAGAACTTTTTCTTAAATGTTTCCTATTGTTTAGAAACTAAATAGTGTTTTTAAAAGTAATTCTTCATGTCAAAGTAGAAATCAGAACAAATGAATGCTTTACTGAGTTAGATAAAATAAAAGCATATTAGTTTCAAAGTGATTTTAAGACAGACAGGTATACTAGCTACTTCCCTTATTTCTGTGACCAAATTTCTGGCAATAAAAACCAACTACAGGGAGCTTTCCTTTGGCTTATAATTCAAAGTATTACAGTCCATATGGCAGGGAAGGAGTGAGGAGTGGTGGCAAGGATAGTGGTCATATTGCATATGCAGTCAGCAATCAGAATAAATACAGAGTGGGACTAGGCTCAAGAGCTATCCATCCACAATGACCTGCATCCAATAGTGAACCTTCAGCTCCTATCCCTCCTTCCCCCTAGTCTATACTTCCACAATCTTACCAAACAAGATCACGAGATAGAGACCAAATGTTCAAATACATGAAAGTATGGGGAGCACTTTACACTCCAACCACAACAATAAGAAATGGTATAAGTCAGAAATAAACAGAATAGGGCAGGAGGCATTAAAAAAAAACAGAAATTAAAGGGCTTTGAGAAGATAAAAAATTTCATTTTTAAACGTCATTAAAATTTTTCTCAGATTATTCAGAAAAAGCAATAAATTGTCAATTTGAGATTGAATAGATGGCACCATCTCAAAGTACACACAGCAAAAAGAGAGGGATAGACTGTTACAAACAATATGCCAATAAGTTGAGCAATTTAGATAAGGTAGACGAATTCCTTAAACAACACTACCAGAGAAAATGCAAGAGTAATTATCTGACTTGATTTATGCCTACATCTACCTGAGAAATTGAATTTGCAAGGATCCTCCCATAATGAAAATTAAAAGCTCAGGTAGTTTGACTAGAGGATTCTACAAAATACTTCAAGGAGAAGTTACACAAAATTTCATAAACTTTAAACAAAGTGAAAAGGATAGGTTGTTTTAAAATAGACTTATTGAAGGTAGAATTATTTTCACACTAAAACTGCACTAAGATATCAGAAAAAAAATAAAACTAGAAAACCTACCCTCCACAAACATATATTCAAATGTTTTAAATAAAAATACTAAACAATAATGTATTATGACCTAATGGAGTTCATCCCAGAACTGTTAAAACAAACAAACAAACAAACAAACAAACACCAAAAAAACCCCGGCTTGCCATTACAGAGTTCATGAGTAATATACATCTGTGTGATTCACCAGCTTCTAGATTATACTTTAGTTATGCTGAGACATGAGATGGTTCAGGTTGGGTCTTTTCAATAAGAAGATCAGCCATGTGATTATACAGTAAGGTCTTGAAGACATGCTAACTTCTGAGAGGTGAGAGAGTGGAGAGGTGGAATTCAAATATCTGCTTGAATGAATCACAGAGTAAAATGGAATATGCTCAAATAATGAAATTCAGATGCTAGTCATCTACCCTGAAGTTGCCTGATTATACACATGATGTGCCAAGACAATAATGCCACTGACTCCACAAACACAGCTTGGCCGGATGCTTCTCCATAGGCCTATGTGGTTTTGGCTGGTTTAAATTTATATCCTTCCTAAGAAAACTATGATCATGACATTGTCCTAAAGTTTGTGTGCTGTTGTACTTAGAGATCCTCTAGACATGCAGTCATTAGATGAAGTGTAGGTGGCCTGATAAGTCCTACAATGTGGTTGGTTTATCGGTAAGGGCAATCTCAATGTGGTTGGTTTATCAGTAAGAGCAATCTTGTGCAGGATGTAGTCCATAAATTGGAGGTGGCTCCCATATAATACATTCAATGTCAATGAAAGCAACTAGAGAAACAAGGTCATCATCTTAGCCAAGCCTGGGAAGTATTTAGTCAAATACAACATTTGATTTTAATAAAAACAGTTCTCAATCTAACAAAAAAAAGTGTGTATGAGAAATCTCTCCTGTGTTCAATTGTGAAGTATTGAGTATTTATTACTACAATTAATAATAGGTTTGGTTCTCATTTGCAAAAAGAAGGGAATCCGAGTCATTATTAAAGCACATATTTATCCCTCCCCATCTTCCCTCCCCTAACTTGGCGTCCCCTTTGCCACCACAATTTTAACCCTTCCTGATCCATTATTCCTTTTTTCTCTTTATATTATTGCATTCAACAGTGTCTTTTGAACAAAGCAGGGCAGCTGCACTTGTGAGCTTTTAGCAGTTACAAAGCATGCAAAGGTGTTAATGAAAGTCTAGGCTCAACCAAACTCAACCAAATCTTATCTGAGAGACAGGAGTTGGGAATGAAGCCCTGCCCCTTGCCAAGAAGCAGTTGCTAGCTGCTGGGGGAGGGAAAGTCAGTTTTCTCTAAGAGTATATACAGCCTCTTGTAAGTCAACCATGTTCCTGTGGAAGGCCACATATCCAAGAATATTTGGTCAGCACAAATTGGTCTTATGTATTCTTAGAAATAAAGGACACAAAGTTGTGTGGGTAGTAGAAGCATGTATTTGGGGAGAGTAGGGGAAGGGCAACTAAATATGATCAAATAGATTACATAAAATTCTTAAAGAATTAACTTATAAAAAGCAGAGATAATTAAGCAAAAGACAACCAAATGAAATAAAAGAAAATCTTCCTGTTTTCACAGACAGCATGCTAACTGAAACTAGAAACCAGAAAACTACAGAGCACATATACATTGAAAATGCTAAACAAGTTTACTGTGTAAGAGTAAACTAAATATGTAAAAATTGATTGCACCTTTTTCTAATGTTTTGCTTTTTAGCTATCATTCTCCAAATGAGAAGATAATTGATTCTAATATTGAGTAGTATTGTAAGTTAAAACATTTCTGAAAAATCAAAATGAAAAATAAACAGAATAGAAAAGCATCTCTGGGAATTTGTCAATGAGACACAGGAGACAAATTCAAATGTATGTAATGGTCAAAACTAGTAGAAAATTGCGCTTAAATTAGTACATTCTGAGGTGAACAACACATAAATAAATACTTGAGACTATGTGACAAAGGCATCATGAAGAATTCCAGGTATGTTACATAAACGCCACATTACAGAAGTGTGGGCAGAGCATAGTTATTTCGTTCCAGAGAGTTCAATGTGTCGAAATCTGAAAAACACTTTGCCTGCTGGAATAACAAGACTAAGAAAAACAGTGATAACTCATGTTGATCATTTCTATCCTTGATATGATGTGACAAGAATGGCATTTTATTTTTGTGGTCATCCATCCTTCCTGAGATCTAAAACCCCAGTCTAATCATGAAGAGAACAGAAAATCCCAACCAAGGAATGCTTTACAATATACCTGACCATTTTTCTTCCTGACAATGAAGGTCGTCCAAAACAAGGAAAGACTGGGCAACCATCAGTGGCGAGATAAGAAACATGAAACCTAAGTACCATAAGGCATAATGAAATTGTGGAAGGATTGTGACAGGATAAACTGAAGACTTTAGTTAACAATAATGTATCAGTATAGGTCCTTTACCTGTGAGAAACCCACTTTGCAAGGCATTAATAATAAAGAAAATGGCTGTCATTTTATGAAGACTATCTTTTCTATCATTTTATTAACAATTGTAATACTGTAAAAAGTCTACATTAAAGTGTGTATTCTCAACCATTTTTTTGTTTTGTAAAACTATAAAATAATATTTAGAATTTAAAATGTTTAAAATATTATTTAGCATAATATTTTTTAAAATTATGATACACTGTTATACCAGGTGAAAGATGTGCGGTATTACATAATGAAACCATTTTTTCTATTTTTGATATTGTAATATAATTTTGCATTTCCCCCTTTCCTTTCTTTCCTGCAAACCCTCCCATATCCTGGTTCTCCTTCAAATTCAAGACCCCATTTTTATTCATTGTTGCTATATTACATATGTATATAAATATGTTCCCAAGGATATGAATACAACCTTCTAAGTGTGTATAATATTACTTGTATGTACAAAACTATTAAGGAATTGCTGAAGAAAGTTAAAGGGGAAAAATTAAAAGAGGAAATCCATGGGTCATAAGACTCAGTGTTCTTACCAATATGCCTCAAGCCAATCTAGAGATTTGATGCTATCCAAAGTCCTAGAAATACTGTTTTAGGAATAAATAAATTACTTTTATTAAACTTGCAATTGTTTTTGGTGCATTTTAATTGACAAATCAAATGCAAAACTGTAATGTACAGTAAACTATTTCGATATATGGATCCATTTTGGAATGAATAAATCAAATTACATAATATATTATGAATCATACAGTAAATTTTGAATTCATAAGGAAGCACAAAAACCAAAGTTGAAGACCTGATTGAAAACAGAATATAAAGTTGTAGTGCAACAATGTAGTCTTGTCATAAGTATAGGCAAAATGTTCCATGGGAAAAGGATAGAATCCAGAAATGAACACGTAGACTCACTAGAGTACAAAGGACAATCAATAGAGGAAAAATGGCTTTTCAACAAATGAAACACCAGGCTATCTATATTATTTCAGTGTCCTTCTGACCTCGTGTATAAAATGTCTCATGGTGAATCTTAGGAGCAAACACAAAGCTGAAAGTGTATAATCCTTAGGTAAGCACACAAGAGAAAATCTTTATAGCTGGGCTAACTTGACGGCTGCCCCTTAGGCTGCAGACAACCTAATCCTCTGCTCTGGACTATTCTTAGGGCCAGAAGTGACCTGGGCTTTTCCATATAAGCATCTTCCCACTGTCTAGGGAGTAGTCTTGCTGTGGAAAAACAATTTCTACTTTATTCTTCACAAAGTCCACTATTAGCTGACCTTGTGCCTGCTACTGTTCAGCTGTGTTGAGAATACAGCTTCTCTCATCAGTCAGGGTTCCTGTAAATGCTGTGGGAACTTGCCAAGGACGGAAGTGCTCAGCAAGCTCATGCACATGCCTCAAAGTACATGAACACACACACACACACACACACACACACACACACACACACACACACACACACACACACACGTGTAGTGGCACACAACACAATACACATGACTTCTTTGAAACTGTTTTTCTCTTGCTTATATTGGTTCTAAGATCTAAGTTCCCTAGTCATCCAGAGGCCTATAGGTGCTGACCATCTCTAAGTTAAACAAAACAAAACAAAACAAAACAAAACAAAACAAAACAACAAAAAAGCAAAAAACAAACTCAGTTCTCATTTCCCGAAATATAATGATTGCTTTATAGCTGTGCACCTTTAATAATTGCACATTTCAGAATCTCTGTGTTGTAGCTGTCACAATTTAACCACAAGATGCCAAAATTGGGGAGGAGATTATTATTATGACTTAGAGCAAATATTTTGTGCCAGTTTAATGAAAGGTGAGAGAGACATTGAAAGCTTACAAAAGGTACTACAGGCGAGGGAGGAAAAGACAGGAAACCTCCAGGTCTCTAGGCTCCTGATTATGCCTTGCATCCTACAGGCTGAGTGTCTCAGAGTGGATATGTAGGTCATCGACAATATATGGCTGACTTACTGCTATTGGTAAAATCATAGGTAAGAAAATGAGGGCTGCACTGAGCTTTCATCAGAGCAGCAGTGCCAAGTGTTTAGGCAGAAGACAGGAGAAGAACTGTGCCACTTGAATGAATGATGATAGTGAAGCTGCACTGCATAATTTTCTTTATACAACTGTAACCTCGTGGGTCCCAGAATGCAGCCACATGTACACATGTAGATTTCTATAACAAGTCACTTATTTGGAGTGGAACTACAGTTACATTGAAAACAATTGTCTTCAAAAGAATATTAACCATTAGCTAAGAAGTCAATGACTCCTGAGGTCTTTGCAAAACAGTGGTACAATAAAATGCAGGAGCACTTCAATAAATCCTATCTGGAGTTCCTTCTTAGTGGAATATATGGTCAGATGACCAAAGACACAATACCCATGAGGTCTTGAACAGTCATTTGAAAGATTTCAGAGTCTATAATCTCTAGTATTCAAATTCCAAGAGTGAATGTACATTCCCACATTCACAGATTTATTCTATTATTCTTTTCCTTATACCACTTTACTGTCCAGGTAGCACACATCTGTGCCCAATTGCCTGTCCAGTTCATGGTCTGAATGAACTTCTGAGTACCCTCTGACCCTTGTCTCCCACACTCAGCACTCTACACTGGTCTTCCTTTCGCATGGTCAGCACCCAAGCATAACATCAGCCTCACACTGTGAGAGACTCTCATGCACTTGATTCTGTGTCCACATCATCCCAGCACTGGTCCTTCAGACGCATTGGCAAACAGGAACCCAAGGAAAGACATGTTCTAATGAGGTGAAGGCAAATGATAGTTCTGAGAGACCAGTGGGAACAGGCGCTGTTTGTCCTGATGCAAATCTATCCCCAGCCTCATGACGTTTGTCTCAGCCTCCTCAAGATCATAAAATCTGGCATAATAGGGATAGAGATGATTTTGTCACCTCTCGGTTTCCTTTTATTCATTTCCCAAGGAGCTAGCCTAACCATGACGTTTACTAATCTAATTACTCCTCAAAAGCACCAAGCATCACCACACCAAATTAACATAACTCATTGAATTTCATTGATTAATTAATTTACTTTGGAACACATATTTATTTCCTGTATCCTCCCTTGGGCCACATTGTGTGATGGCATCATGGAGGCTGTACTGTGCAGCATTTGTTACCGGGCAATGTTTTGATATACTCTGCCAGCAGCCTGGATGTTATCTGATATGATCTGCAAATGTATTACAAGAACCCATCAAAGATGGATTATGTACAGAATTCAGCAGACATAGAGAGCCCAAAGGGACCGTAGAGGATCTCAGGGAGAGTTCCTATCAGACTCGTCCTGAAAGCATCAACAAACTACAGTTTCTATTAATACAACCGAATTGTGTAATTAATTGTACTTGGAAATGTCCTCCACGTACTGTCAGATGTTCACGTCATGTATCTATAGTCTGGATCTCAGAGAAAGCTGTCCACAATTCAGTGCTCAAATTGACTGTTTTATCTTCATTCCATGCCAATCAGTAGAAGGTTTTTTTTTTATCCTGATGTTTCTCAATAAAACTAACATAAGCACTAAGAAAGTGGGATAACTAAGGACCTGAAAGAACGTGTATTCATCACTGTACAGGAAGCTTGGAAGATACTAAGTTACTTAGATCTATGGAAGCTAAGCAATTTACTCAAGGTCACAAATGCCAAGGTATAAATGCAGATTTTTCTCAGACCAGCTAACATCCAGGCGTTTTTGTTCATATCCATGCTGTGCATCATTATTCATTCTCAAAAGGAGGTAAATTGTACTTTGGAAATACCTCTGTCATCAAAGTCCTTGTTATGCAAGCATGAGTTCAAAACCCAGTAGCCATTTAAAAGGAATCTGGCCATTATGGTCTGTGCTTGTAAATCTAGTGCAGAGACAGGTGAGTCCCTAGGCTTGTCTGGTAAGCTAGCAAGGCTGAACTAGTTAGTGTGAATCCAAATGAGATACCGGTCTCAAAGACAAGGTAAAGGGCACTTGGGAAACTCCCAGAGCAGTTAATTAACTTCTGTTTGTTTCTCTAATCTTTACTCTGCCTTCCTCTCATTTTGGGCAGAGACATGGACTATATATATTGCTTCTATTCTCTCTCATAAAGGTTGTTTAAGACATGATAGAAAATGTTGGAATTCAGTAGCTTGGAATTTAATTTATTATAGAATTTTTTCTGTAAACAAAATGACACTATATGTTTGCAAGACAGACCAACAAATGAAGGTGTTATAGGTCAAGGGAGGAGAGAATAGTAAGGGAACAACCCACTAAAAGGAAGTTGAAGGATGCAGAATTACATCAAACAGAATATTCCAGGCATATCAGACATTTGACTCCTTAAAAATGTTAACAAGGTTACATTAGAATTAAAACATACTTGTCCATGATTGTTAGTGGTAGGATGCCTCGTGTTAGGCATGAATTCATGAACACCACAGTAGTCCTATTAAGGCCACTAAAGCAATATTACCCTAAGGATCTTTTCTAATTACATGAAGTTGTACCATCTAGGGTCTGTCTTAACTCTAACTACATGTTAAAGGACACATATGATGGTGTTGATTAAATGTTAATTCAAGTGGTGCTAGGGCCAGAAGCACAGTGATGGATAGATAAAGCACAGGTGGCATGCATTAGAGTACATAGCATAGATACCAAAGTAATGTGCACATGCAGTGACATACATAAAGGGCCTGGTGAGGAACAGTGTCCATAACAAACTGATGTACACCTGTCCAAACAACTGGCCTAGTCACACCTATAGAGTTTGGACATAATCTCTATAAGAAGGTGGTTGGAAGAGGAGGGTTGTGAGGAAACAGGAACAAAAAAAAATAAAGTACAGAATACCAAGAGGAGGTTATTTATCAGGGAAATGTGAGTACCACACTCAGGTGGGGAAGAGTAGACTCATGCTCCCATGATAGTTCTAGTCGACTGATCTGCTCAACATCCCAGACAAGTGTAATTTACAAAACCTGTATCTTGCACTTTAGAAACCAGACTGCTGTGTTCCTGTGGGCACAGGTAATGCATCATTAAGTTCTTGCCATGCTGAGCCTTACCTGAGCTTTCTCAGTTATGACTAGCATAGCAAATCAGAAAAGTGAGAACATAGGTTTGAGCTGATTGAAAAGGCCAGGGCTTTCCTTCTGCACTGGCATTTCATACTCCACATCCTAGTGTGATCACTCAGGGTTCAACTGGGTATATCAACCACATGCCAGAGGTTGGAAACACCCAAGTTGTCCCTCAACAGAGGAATGGATACAGAAAATGTGGTTCATTTACACAATGGAGTACTACTCAGCTATTAAAAACAATGACTTCATGAAATCCGTAGGCAAATGTATGGAACTTGACACTATAACTGAATATTACATTCTGGAGAAAATATTTAAAAAACAAAAAAATCAATAAGAGAACAAAAATACAATTCATTTTTCCATGGTTCTGGAATCTGAGAAGTCCAAAATTAGCATCTGATTATAATCTTATTTCATCACTCCATGGAGAAAGATAGAAAGACAAAAGGATGAGAGAGGGAGAATTAGCTGTCCCTGCCCTGTTCACTGTCCTCAGTATATCTGTTCACTTCACCCTATCGACATGGCCACTTATCATTAGTGTCTTCTCACACTACTGTAAGGACTGAATTTCTAGTACATGCTTTGGGAGCTACATTGAATTGAAACCACAGCAGCTCTAGTATCCAGCATTTACCTGACAAAGCAAATTATGTACTCTTGATTCAATATCCTTCACAATGATTTCATGTCTTTGCTATTGACACCTTTTGCTTCCTGGGCAAGTGAGGAGGCTTGTGACATTTTTGTTCCACAGATGGCACAAGACTGATAAGGTCACTAGGAGAGCAGAGGACCCCAAGCTCAGCCTCCCTCAGCTCTAGACTAATCAAATGTATCTTCTATCATTTCAAAGAAGATATCTTCTCCTGCAGACATGCAGACTCCAAGATCTAAATGCTTGTGTATTTGCAATCTAATGCAATTTTCTTCATAGTTCAGAGATGGTGCCTTCTCCCCATGTCCTCATACACTGGAAAGGGAAGGTTGCCTACTATTGAAGGACATTTAAATCCATAAGTTCTTATAACCATAAGAGTTCTGCTTTTGTGATCAAATCACCTCTAAAGTCACCTCCCTTAGTAATACAACCACACTGAGGATTAAAATATAGAAATGTTAGTAAAACATCAGCATTCAACCATAGGATATTTGCCCTGCACACCCTCAAAATGTGGGTCTTTCTCTCATATAGTATATAGTCATTCTATCCTAATAGCTCTTAATGTCTTAAATTATTCCAGTACCAAAGCAATCTAGGACCAAAGTGTAATGTAGATTGAATTTTATGTGAGAAACATTGTCAGATCATTCCAAAGCAAGACACTCACCCTCTGGAACCATATGGAAACTTACAAGTTATTGCTTCAAAAATACAGTAATAGAGTTAGGCATAGCATAGACATTCTTACTCCAAAATCAAAAACAGGAGAGAATAAAGGTATATCATGTTCCAAGCAAGCCATGAAGCTAAAGCCTCAGTGTTCTGCCTTCCAAGTCTAGTGGGGGCAAGAATCCTTTCTGAGCATGTGAGGGCAAAGGATTTGCCTTTCTCATTCAGAAAAGTCTGGTGCCTACAAACACTCTGTTTCTAGGTTCCACACCCACAGTGCATCTCTATGGTGATCTCCCCTCTACAATGTCTACTTCATTCATCACCTATTCGTGCCTCAACCAGTCTGGGCATTTCTTTAAGAATAGACTCTTACTTTCTGAGTTTATGATGGAAGAGACACATCCCTGATGGATTAAAAATTGACTCAGGATTATTCTTTATTGTCTTGTACAAAAGGTTGTTACTTTTATTTTTCATGGCTGGATAATTTCCTTGCTACCTGGATGAGCCATTCAGCTTCCATTATAGATTAACACAATATAGTCAGTCATAACTGACTCTCAAGATTATAAATTCCCTAAGGGCAAACCCCTAGGTCTAGGAACTCTTGTGTCTACACTGGAGCCATTATAATTAAGAAGATGACATCCTACATACACATAAAGAGAAGGCATCTTCTCTGTTAAGATGCATCAGATGGGTCCAGAGCTACTGAGATGGACCTTGATTTTCTTTACTGGTCCTAGGAGCCTCCTTAATCTGGTGACACTAAGTGCACTTCAAGCCAGTATTTTTCTTAATACTAAGATGTGGGTCTTAAAAAATAAAATACTAAGATTAATAAGCTAAGGAAATACTAAAAAAACAAATGCAGGTAAAGACCATATAGTTTGATAAGATACCATCATTGTAACAATTGTCCAACCAAAAGAGCCATGTCTCACAGATCATCAAGGATGGAGGGTATTACTGAGTATGTTTTAGTTTAAAGCAATTCTTTATTTGCCATCTGTCTTTTTCGGTAGCATCATCTGGATATATAAAGGGATTTGATCTAGGGAAATAACATCAACTTTTTCTTAATTTTATCTTTATGTTACTTTCCCATGAATGTTTAGTTTACTTTCCTAGATGTAGGAAAACATGGAAGCATGATCTGGCAGCCAGCCTACCTGACACACTGTGCCTCTAAGTAAGAAGCATTGCATGCCACATTCTTGTGTGTTTCTGGAAACCAGAACACTAAATCTTAAGTAGTATGAGTAGCTGGTAGCTAGCCTACTAACAAGTTTGCACTCTCTTTCTCTGGTTCTTCCATATAGAGACCCTGGTGGTATGAGTACATAGTGTCCAGTCTGAGATAATGTGCTAACCAATAATAGTCTATTTAGTTCCACTATATAAGTATTGCTCATGTACAATAAAGCAGACACAGTTCCCTAAAACCATCTGTGGAGTGGTTCATCTTCATACCCTTTACTGACCAACCAACAACGCAGTCTTGTTGAGGGACACACCAACGAAGCTTACAGGGTCTGCCTCTCTCTCTCTCTCTCTCTCTCCCTCTCTCTCTCTCTCTCTCTCTCACACACACACACACACACAGAGAGAGAGAAGCTCCCACTTCTTTTTTTTTCAAAATTTTATTAGATATTTTCTTCATTTACATTTCAAATGCTATCCAAAAGTCCCCTATACCCTCACCCTGGCCCTGCTCCCCTACCCACTCACTCCCACTTCTTGGTCCTGGCATTCCCCTGTACTGTCAGCTACCACTTCTGAGAAGTAAGAAGTAAGGGTAGGCTATGCTTTGAGTTAGCAGGCATGGGTGCCTCCAAATATTAAAACTCCAGCTACGTGGAATGTTGATGGTACTGTCTAATGAGAAGTTTGGAAAGACTGTGTTCCAGCCTGGCCAATTTATGGACAGCATGCTTTGGATTCAATAATAGTCCAAGACCACTGGGTATGTATGACTACAGTTTTCAGCAGTACACCCTTCCTCAAGAGGTAATACAGAACCTGGGAAAGGAGGTTGAGAGCATTAGCATTACCTTTTAAAATATGACCTTTAGGATCAGATATGAATCCTGAAAAATTCTTATCAAGTGTGCTCAATGACCATCACTATCTGTGCCCAAGTATAATCTCCTCTGTATCCTCACTCATAGAGAACACCTACATACTATTGTCAGAGAATGGTTGATAGAGATTAAAAAATTATCATCAAGAAGTTGGAAATACCAACTAGTTCTTTAAGATTCTCCCTCCCTAGAGGTACTGGAGAACTAACTATTGAACACTCAAATAGTACTAAAGAACAGTTGAACTAGTTCTGAGTCTTTCCAGTAACCACTGTCCACTATGGAAACTGATACCTTCTGTGGAACTCACAGGCCCAGTAACCCTATATGAGGAAACACAGGAGTTAGGGGGAATTTTGACAGAAATCAAACTTGAACAAAGGTGTTTGCGTTCTCTCTACTAAATGATATTTGTCAAACTGGAAGGTATTACACAGGCTGCTGGTGGAGAATTGTCAGCAATGGTTCTGCGCAGCTAGGGACTCCCTTGTGTGTTATTCTACCAGCAAGTAAGACAGGATTTGTAGCTTTTACAGGGAATGATCCAGGTCTGTGAAGGTCCACTGTTTATAAGAGTGAATACTCTTATCAAATGGGAACTGGTCTCCAGATCCAACATCAAAGGAGATACTGAAAAGAGGCAACAAAACAAACATTCTTAGAAAAGTCTTACCATATGTGTCAACTGTTATATCAAAAGAGCAATGTCTATATTGCTTGGATGAGAATACATTGGTGTTTCTATTTGGTCTCTGTTTAGGTGTCAAGAGTTGTGCTATTTGGGAAGTTACAGAGATGGCTGCTTACTCCAGATAGAGCAATGATAGATCAACCAAAGGACTCCGTTAAAGTCTATCTTTGTGAACTAATTAGCTCATTGTGGTTAATTACAGAAGCATTGGTGACTTAAAGGCCATCCAGACCATCCTGCTTCTGATTATTGAAGTCTCTCTCTCTCTCTCTCTCTCTCTCTCTCTCTCTCTCTCTCTCTCTCTCCCTCTCTCTCTCCAGTCAGCCTTGCATCTTCTGTATACTCAAGTCCCCCTAGAACATATGCAAATGAGCAAGTGCGGATGATGAGGGCCTGGTAGTAGATCAAATTTTCATTGTTTTAAGTGTTTGTATTTATGATAATCTGTTAGATTGTCACTAGAAAAGCAATACAAACCCCAGGTGGCAAACAACTCAAAAATCCATGTGTGGTTCCAAATTCCACCTCTCCTCATGGGAGTCCACAGCTCTTCATCTTCCCTCCAGATCATTAGCCAGGCAGAAGGAAAAATCAGAATCTGGATCAAATGCTGTGGTCTGATTTCTCTCTCTCCCTATCTGGGTGTCCAGATACTGCTACACAGTGGGCTGAAAGGATGAGGCAGGGTCCAGAATGTGCAGGATCCTGGTCTGGTTGGGAAAGAGTGAGGGTGTTAGGGATTTAGTGGGAAGGGGATTCTCCAAGAATCTTAGTGTTACAGCTCCTTTAAATGAAGGCCTTCTCTGACAATCTTTAATGAAGCAGCTCTCTGAGGCAATCTTAGCTTGTTCATATTCGCAGTGGGTTTGAATGCATAAACTTTATTCAGGGTCAACCAAGGGATATACAGTTTAGGGTAAAATCATGAGAATATTCAGGGAGGGAAAATGCCATTGGCTGAAGGCTAAGTTCTCTGAGATGGCTAATACACATAGGGTAGAATTCCAAGTGCCGTGCTATGTGACTGACTACCTATGACCACCTGGTTGGATCTCCAGGTTACCTGCTCTGAAGCAGGCCCGGTAATAGGGAGAGAGTTAGCCCCACTCTAGGAAACTTCAGGATGAAATTTTAATCTCAGTTTTTGAGATTTCCAAGGTTTGGACATGCTCCACTTTAACAGTCCCACACCAATTCCTCTAGTGTCCATGTACCCCACATCCATGGACATATGAATAAGTTAATTTTGGCATAGATATAAAATGGAAACTAGTTTACTAAAAAAAAAAATCTAGCAGTCTGTTAACATGTATGATCACACAGATTGATGGGCGGGGGCTACTAAATGGGAAAAAAGCAGTCAACTATAGTGCATGGCTATGTGAATATGCAGGCACATAAGATTAATACATAGGACCCTAAATGGAAGGAGCTTCTGAGAAAAAGTGCTGAGTACTTTTCTAAAATGGTGATTTACATCAAGGTATACGTAAAACATGTTGAGAATGCCCCTGATTTACTATTAGAAATCCACTCAGGACAATGTTACACATGTAAAATGAGGAGTTCAGATAATCTGCATACAGTTGTGGGATTTGGAGTCCAAAATCTTTCCTGGCAAAGGTGATGTCTCGGGGTGTCTATTGCTGCAATGGAACACCATGACCAAAAATCTGGGGAGGAAAGATTTTATTTGGCTTATATTCTTATATTGTTCATCATTGAAGAAAGTCAGGATAGGAACTCAAACAGGGAAGAAACCTGGAGTCAGGGCTCATGCATAGCCATCCCATTAAGGAATGCTGTTTACTGGTCTGTTCCACATGGCTTGCTCAGTATGCTTTTGCATAGAATCCAGAACCACGAGCCCAGAGATACACATCTCCCCACACACAATGTGCTAGGCCTTCCCCTGTCAATCATTAATTAAGAAAATGCCCTACAGCTGGACCTTACAGAGTCATTCTTTTTCAACTGAGATTCCCTTCTTTCATATAACTCCAGCTTGTGGTTAAGTTGACATAAGACTAGCCAGAATAGGTGAGATGTGCCTTCTTCATTAGCACTCTGAAAATTTAGCCAAACTGTGAACTTCTCTCTGTGCATTTACTACTCCATAAAACTGCATAAATATACTTAAAAACATACATATGCTGATTTTTAAATATCTTCATCTTATAGAGCTCTGAAAGAATGCCCTCCACCATTAGGCTGACAGAGTGGGTTGTTAGGAAAGAAAAGCTAAATAAAGTCCTTTTTGGGTGATTAGCTGAGTATATCAGGATGGCCCAAACTCAGGATCTTACCACTTTCCTGAGAAGACTGTATGCCTGGAGAGATGTGTATGGACTCAGGACTAAACCCTGGTGGACACACAATATCTGGATTTAGCCAGCAGGAAGGTGTTTTTTGCTACCACTTGATGCCTCAGGGCAAATATTTATTAGCAAAGCATTAAGGGCAATGAGAAGGGGAGGGTCTCAAATCTGACATTGTGCTAGACAGTGCTATCATGTCCCCATTGTCACTGTCATCACTTGGGTCTGAGTGACAGAACAGACGAACTTCCTTATGCCAAGCCCTAGTATATATTATAAGCTGTATTGAAAGAACATGTGAGAGACACTCCATGCTCAGGCTTTGAAATCCTGCTTTCCCTGAAAATGATGCTGCTAAGAGATAAGAAGAACTCAGCCTGAAGCCTACCTAATTTAGCAGTGGCAGGTCTTCTTTATAATTAAAATGTTCCTACAGTTGATGAACTCATGCCTCTGGTGTGATCTCATGGATGTTGATCATTTAATCTGCATTTTTTTGCTATAATATCTGTGGTGACTGACAGAGCAGAGAGCCATAGTAGAAAGATCCCTGAGCAGGTTGTTTTTCCTGTGGCTCATCTGCTGCCCCAAAACTGTGCTCCTCTGGAGGACCCTGAATGCCTAGAACAATGACACACCAATTCCTGACTGCCTTTCTCCTGTGGCCCTGCCATGCAGCTAGAGCCAGGTACCAGTTTTTCCCACATGAAACAGGTATGGTCTTTGGTATCCAGCCTACTTCTGTCATTACTTTGGCTACAGATTTTTCTTTTTAAATCTGTATTTCTCATCTTGTGCTTCCCAAGTCTTCTCTTTCTGTGGGAGATTTAAAAGTTATTCCCCATGTGTTAGTAAATTAGTATAGTTTGAGTAAGAATGGCCACCAGAGATTCACATGTTTGAATAGTTGGCTCTAATTGATGGAACTCTTTGAGAAGGATTAGGAGATATGGTCTTGTTGGAAGATGTATGAAACTGGGAGTCAGCTTTGAGGTTTCAAAAGCCCATATCATTCTTAGTTAACACTCTGCCCCTTGCTTGTGGAATAAAGTGTAAGCACTCAGCAACTGCTCCAGAGACATGCCATCCTGCTTTCATGATTTTACCCTGTTGTTTATGGATTATGAAACAGTAAACACTCCATAAATTTTTTCTTCTATAAGCTGACTTTGGTCATCATGTCTCTTAGCAGTAATAAAAAGGATGATCAAGACAATTAGGGTCATAGCAAAGAATTAGTCTTGTAAAAGATTTTCCAGAAGGTCTTGGGTCCTACTTCCAAATTTCCATACTCCAGAATGGTGACCCAGTTGGAATTAAAGTTTTCCTTCATACTTCCCTAAGAACAATGAAGAAAGAGAAAGTACCCCACTCGCAGAAACCTAAGAATAGGTTAAACCCAACTTTTCAGTGTTTGACTCACAGGGTGATATACCAATAGAAATAAGTACAAGAAGTCTTTCATGGAAACACACTGAGCACCCACATTCTGTAATGTCAAATGCACTAAAGGCATTAAAATAAAGACATTCGGCCCAATTATCTAATCAACAGCAGTTGGGACAGTTTGTGAAGGGTTTATTTATTCATTAGTTTGGACAGAAATTCAGTTGTTCCTTAATTACGATATATATATACATATATATATATCACTCCATCCTCTCCCAATGTATTAAAAAGGAAATTTGTGGACAGTTTCACTTCTCCATAGGATAACAGCTTGAGTTGGTGATGCTAGACAAGCAGCCTAGGAAGGCACCTTTACTCTGTGTGCTCTGCCCTTAGACCCCATTGAGCTGTTATAACTGACAGTCAGAAAGGACTGCACAGCTGTTGGATGGTTACATGTGCTCAGGTCTTGTCTGTGAAGCCAGGAATTTGGTCTCTCTACTGCCTAGTCTACTTCTACTTACCCCCAAGCCTTACTGTCAATCCACAGTTGTGAAGCCAACTGTGGAAAACTGATACACTAGAAAAGATTCTTCCTCTGTACAGTTTGCATATCCCCAGCCACAGATATCCTGCATTTCAGGCATGTCTATGAGGTGCCTAAATTAGAATCTTCTTCTCAAATCTCCTTGATGTGGTGGTAAGAAAATTTATGGCACCCTGGTTATGGCCAAGTGGTAGCTCAGCTCCCAAGGTGCTCAAAGGTCTAGAATTTTCAAGGAGAGGCTAAGTTGAAATACTGTTTTCTAGATGCTTTTGCCCTGATCCCTCCCTGTTTTTACAGGTTTCCTAATCCTCTACTTTCCCCCCATCTCTTCCTGGGTTTTTATGGCTAACTAGGAAGTACCACTATCTCCAAGTACCTAAAGTACCCTTGAGTTTAAGGAAGACACCATCCACACCCAAATTAAATGTTGTCCCACGGAGGTATAGCAATACAGTCACTCTAACAGTGCTGCAAGTTGTAAGAAGCTGTGAAAGGCAAGACAAATTTTGGGTTGAAGGTTTTGTGGATGGATTGATTTCTTCCTCCTCTACAAGTCCTGCCTAGCTACAGGAGGTGGTTGTTTCAGTCTGTATATCCCCTCAGTAGGAATCTCAGCTACAGTCATCACCATAGACTTCTCATATTCTCCCCCATCCCAGGCCTCCAGCTAGTCCCAGAGATGTCCCCCACCCACTTCTATGCTTATTCCAACCCCTCTCTCATCCCCCTTTCCCCACACCTGATCAACATTCCAGTCACCCTCCTCACTCCCTCTTCTACCCAGTTTCCTCTCTCCATCCACCTTTGGTAACTATTTAGTGTCCTCTTTCAAATGAGACCTCATAATTACCCAATTTCATCAGGTCAGTAGATTAGGTCTGTGCATGATTGTTCTGCATTTTATGACTAGTGTACACTTAAAAGTGAGTACATACGTGATGTCTTTCTGGCTCTGGGTTACCTCATTCAGGATGATATTCTCATGTTCCATCCATTTGCCTACAAAACTCATGGTGTATTGGTTTTTAATAGCTGAATAGTATTCCACTACATGCAGCATATTTTCTTTATCCATTATTCAGAGAATGGACATCTAGGTTGTTTCCAGTTTCTGGCATTATGAATAAAGTTGAGCAACTATCCTTGTAATATGGTGCAGCATCCTGTCTTTTGTACCAACGCATTCAAGGCTATTGCCCACTTTCTCTTCTATTAGATTTAATGTATCCAGGTTTATGGAACAGAGACTGACAGAACTACTAACCAATAACTGCCCCAACTTGAGACCCATTCCATGTGAGAGAGCCACCTCCTGACACTATTAATAATGCCCACTTGTGCTTGTAGACAGGAACCTGGATAAAAAAAATCAATCATTGGAACTATATAGAAGATATTTCTCTGCTTCGCTGTAACCTGCCTACCTGAATTTCTACCAATGTGGATGAAAAAAAAAAATGCCTTAATGTATGGCCTTATTTTCTAACTATAAAAATATCACAAACTGCTTCTATGCCAGGACATCTTTTGTGGGCCAATCTGAGTTAATGTTCTATGGTTATGGACACTCATATTTGACTCATTGATAGATGAACTCTCTTATTTTCTTTGAAGTAAGAGTTGTGTTTTGAGTAGACATGGGAAACAAGATTATAAGGGAGGATGCCAAAGCCTGACCATAATCTATGGATTCACCTCTTCTTCCAAGACACAAAGGCCATGGAGAGGCCATCATATGATCCTCATGTAGAAATATATGAAAACCTCCTTTTCTCTTTCCCTGGTGGCCATGCATCCTCCATACAGGATTTGGAAGTGTGGTGCTATCATTAAATAACTAGCATCATTACAGCCTTAGAGGGAGTCTAACTGGGAAAAAGAAGATCTGTGGTAATTGAAGGGTGTGTGTGAAAGAGGTGTAGGGGTGGATACAGTCACAGTACATTGTAAACTAGGAAATGCTGTCAAAATTAAAATGATTTTTAAAGCTCTGAAATGTGTAATTACTTTAGCATATTTAGCATACTTTAAGCTAGTAAGTTTCTGAGTATGTTTTGAGAGCATTACTCTTTCACTTGTTTTTCTGAGGCTGTAATAACACAAATAATAAACCTTTTGTCACTATGTTATTATATTCCCTGGAACTCTGCTTTGCTTTCACCTGTATTTTCCCGCATTATATAAATCTTACTCTTCTTTCTTTGCTTTCTGTGGTTGTCCAGCCTGCTGTTTCTCTTCTACTGTGCAGTCTACTCACTTAATTTCTAATTTGGGTTATTGTATTTTTCAGTTATAAGATGTATATTTCACAGTTTTATATCTATTGCTTCCTTGGTGAGGTTTTCTACTTCTTTGTTGAGGTGTGCAATTTGTTTTCATTTATTCATAACTGGTCACTAGAATAATCTTGTAAGAATTGATTTAAAACATTTGCTACATTATTAAAACATATTTTTATTTCTATTTCACTATCATTTGATTAACTCTTTTTGCTTGCTTTGAGATATTTCGGCTTCTTGATATGAAAACTATTTCTTTTAATTGACAGATGATATTTTTTAATATTATAAGAGTCTAGGTTTTATTTCTTCTCACAAGCCAGGGTACACAACACATATTTGTTTTAATATTTTCTAGTGTTTGACTACAATACTGTGGTTATTTTCTTAATAAATTTTATTATAAAATTTGAAGACTAATAAAAATTTAATACACAAATTATCCATATTCAAATTCTATACAATGTAATGTTTCTTACATGTAAATAGAACTGACATTTGAAGTGGAAGCTGTAAGGCTTCATATTAAATTTTACACTTTCAGTATCAATTGTATTTTATGCACTTATCCACCACCCAAACAAACTGAATATAAAACAAAACATGGCAGAATGAGAATTAGAAAAAAAATTAGCTTTGTACCTTATTTGATATTTCTCTGCTTTGCTAGGAGATTTCTCTTTGACCAGAGTTTCTCTCCCTTCTCCCATTGGCTAGAGAATATGGCTGATGTCAGTTTTCCTTGCTTAATTTCCCAACTCTTGATCTGAAATACATGAAGTCTATACTCATCGAAACAGTTATCCATGCTTCCATGACTTCTAAGATTCCTGAGCTCTTCTCCAGTGACACTGGCACAGGAATAGCATCAGGGAGTTAAGCTTGCATTCAGTGCCCAGGGAACACCCATGTTCTATTCATATTAATGCATTAAACATGTATTTGTCTTTATCCAGTCTGCCCTCAACAACCTACCCAAACCCCACAGCTCAGTTGTAGTCTCTGTCTAGAAGATAAAGTGATGCTGCAATGACTCTTGCAGTATAGCATGCTAAGTACAGTATAAAGTTTAACAAGATGGCAATGGCTGCTATGAAGAAAGAGACAGGCTTGAATTGTTTACTTCACAGACCTCATAAAGTGGAGAAAATGCTTATAGTGATTCTCTGTACTTTCCATGTTTGCAAAGGATTTTTAAGAATACAGATATGAGTAACATAGACCTAGACCTAGTACATTCATATATATATATATATATATATATATATATACCAAATAAATAAGCAAAACAGATTATTATTGATTGAATTATATTCTACAAGAGTGGAAATAGAATAAATAATGAAATCTACTAGAGGTAAGGGAAGAAAAGTTACTTCCAATGAGTAATTAAGGAAAGATGACATTCAAATGAGAATAGACATCAAGAAGGCTCAGACACATACATCACAGAGAATGCTAACTTGCCCATGGGAAGAGCAAGTATAGACATCCTAGGAGAAAGAGACTTTACATTTATGAATCAAGAAAACTTTTGAGAAGAATCAGCATTAATTCTTATATGAAGATCATTCAGGTGACTGCAAACTGTCCCTGTCCAGCTGAGCTGACTTTTATAACTTGAAATTCTGATCTTGTGCAATACATGGTACATTTGAGATGGTATAAATGAGAAGAGAAGAACTGGATAACTGCAGGACTACACACATTCTAGACTTTACTTGTTGGTTATGTGTGGTGGAGGCTGAGCACCCCATTTTATACTCTGCACTGCTGCTAAGTAACTGGAGAGGAGATTAGCCTGAAGGTCAGAAGCTGGGGCCATTGCTAACATGACTACTGACCAGGCTTCTCTTGTGGAGGCTGTGGTGGGCGGTAACTTAGGCAGGGGCTGGAGTTCCAGGAGGATGAGAGAACTCCTACTGTATCATGTGGGTGAATTATGACCATCAGGGTTCAGACCTCAGCTCAACTGGATACCAGCCTGCAATTCCCCATACTTGCCCAGTGATTACCTCTTTTATTCATTAGATGATTAGTTACCTGAGTAAGTGACTCACTCCTTGTCCAAAGCCCCTTCCAGGAGAGTGGAATTAGGATCAACATACAAACAGCAACAGGCACATCTACAACATCTAAGGACAGTAAGTATAGAAGAGAGTGATTCCAAAATCAAAGAGCCAGTAAATATCAACAAAATTATAAGAGAAAATTTCCCTAACCTAAAGAAAGAGATGCCCTTAAATATACAAGAAGCATACAGAACCCCAAATAGATTGGACCAGAAAGGAAATTCCTTCTGTCACATAATAATCAAAACACCAAATGCACAGAACAAAGAAATAATATTGAAATCAGTAAGGGAAAAAGGTCAAGTAACATATAAAGTCAGACCTATCAGAATTACACCAGACTTCATACCAGAGTCTCTGAAAGTCAGAAGATCCTCGACAGATGTCATACAGATCCTAAGAGAACAAAAATGCCAGCCCAGGTTACTGTACCCAACACAACTCTCAATTAATGTAGATGGAGAAACCAGCATATTCCATGATAATATTTAAACAATATCTTTCACAAATGGAAATAGAAACGAAGACCCAATACTAAACCCACACACCTGTGGTTATCTGATCTTTGAAAAAGATTCCAAAACCATCCAGTGGAAAATGGACAGAATATTCAACAAATAGTGCTGGCTCAAGTGGTAGTCTGCATGTAGAAGAAGGAAAACTGATCCATTCTTATCTCCTTGTACAAAGCTCAAATCCAAGTGGATCAAGGACCTCCACATAAAACCAGATACACTGAATTTAATAGAACCTCGAATACACTGGCACAGGGGAAAATTTCCTGAACAGAACAGAATATCAAGGGCCCAAGCTCTAAAATGGGATCTCATAAAACTGAAAAGCTTCTATAAAGCAAAGGACACTGTGATTAGGAAAAAATGCCAACCTACAATTGAGAAAAGATCTTTACCAATCCTACATCCAATAGAGAGCTAATTTTCTTTTCTTTTTAATTAGGTATCTTCATTTACATTTCCAATGCTATCCCAAAAGTGCCCCATACCCTCCCGCCCACTCCCTTACCCACCCACTCCTACTTCTTGGCCCTGGCGTTCCCCTGTACTGAGGCATATAAAGTTTGCACGACCAATGGGCCTCTCTTTCCACTGATGGCCGGTTAGGCCATTTTCTGATACATATGCAGCTAGAGACACAAGCTCTGGGGGGGTACTGGTTAGTTCATATTGTTGTTCCACCTATAGGGTTGCAGATCCCTTTAGCTCCTTGGATACTTTCTCTAGCTCCTCCATTGGGGGGCCCTGTGATCCATCCAATAGCTGACTGTGAGCATCCACTTCTGTGTTTGCTAGGCCCCAGCATAATCTCATAAGAGACAGCTGTGTCAGAGTCCTTTCAGCAAAATCTTGCTAGTGTATGCAATGGTGTCTGTGTTTAGAGGCTGATTATGGGATGGATCCCTGGATATGGTAGTCTCTAGATGGTCCATCCTTTTGTCTCATTTCCAAACTTTGTCTTTGTAACTCCTTCCATGGGTGTTTTGTTCCCAATTTTAAGAAGGGGCAAAGTGTTCACATTTTGGTCTTCGTTCTTCTTGAGTTTCATGTTCTTTGCATCTTGTATCTTGGGCATTCTAAGTTTCTGGGCTAATATCCACTTATCCGTGAGTACATATCATATGAGTTCTTTTGTGATTGGGTTACCTCACTCAGGATGATGCCCTCCAGGTCCATCCATTTGCCTAAGAATTTCATAAATTCATTCTTTTTAATAGCTGAGTAGTACTCCATTGCTTGTGCTGTAAGATCGAGAATTGACAAATGGGACCTCATAAAATTGCAAAGCTTCTGTAAGGCAAAGGACATTGTCAATAAGACAAAAAGGCCACCAACAGACTGGGAAAGGATCTTTACCTATTCTAAATCAGATAGGGGACTAATATCCAATATATATAAAGAATTGAAGAAAGTGGACTCCAGAAAATCAGATAACCCCATTAAAAAATGGGGCTCAGAGCTAAACAAAGAATTCTCACCTGAGGAATACTGAATGGCTGAGAAGCACCTGAGAAAATGTTCAGCATCCTTAATCATCAGGGAAATGCAAATCAAACAGCCCTGAGATTTCATCTCATACCAGTCAGAATGGCTAAGATCAAAACTTAGCAGATGCTGGTGAGGATGTGGAGAAAGAGGGACACTCCTCCATTGCTGGTGGGATTGCTAGCTTGTACAACCACTCTGGAAATCAGTCTAGCAGTTCCTCAGAAAATTGGATATAGTACTACCGGAGGATCCCGCAATACCTCTCCTGGGCATATATCCAGAAGATGTTCCAACTGGTAAGAAAGACACATGCTCCACTATGTTCATAGCAGCCTTATTTATAATAGCCAGAAGCTAGAAAAAAACCCAATAACCAATTAAAAAAAGAAAGAAAGAAAAAAAAACTCTACAGTGTCCAAAGTCTATAAAAATTCAAGGATTCTATACTATAAGCTCTTTTCAAATAAAAAATAGTTTACATAATTTATTACTCCAAGAGTGAAGAATAAGAATACAGTCTCAATCAAATAAAATTAAAACCAATATCTAATAGACTAAAAAGTTCAATGTTCCTCTGTGTGTTTTCTTTTTTATTGACCTCTGGCTCCTACAATTCTGCCTCCTCCTCTTTCTCGGGATTCCCTAAGCTTCACATAATTTTAGCTGTTGGTTTCTACATCTATGCCCATCATTTTTTAGGTAAAGACCTGCCCTTTTCTAAAAAACAAATGGAGGAAGTATGGATGAGGGTAAGAGGGGAGGTGAGAGGAAGGAACTGGGAGGAGAGAAGAGAGGGGGTAATATGGCCAGGCTCTAAATAAATTCAATCAATCAATCAATCAATCAATCAATAAAAGTTCTTGACTTCTGGACTCACTCATGATCCTCTGGGGTTCAAAGGACCTGGGCCACTTCTGTACTGCCCTCTGAAGAACATGTAGTTTGTCTTCTAGTCTCAGGTCATTTTTATTCAAAAATTTGCTGTTCTTCTTGGTGGTCATCCTATAGTACTGGCATATCCAAAATTTTTCCTTGGATCTTCAAGTATTCCAACCCTGCCACATACTACTAAAACACAACTTTTCTCCATGATCTTTTCAATCCTGGGATTTTTTTCTTTCAACTAAGGCTTTGTATAAATCCAGTCTTCTAGCTCCTCACACTGTCAAGCAGTAGCTGCTCTCCAGGAACCCCATGCCAATGACTTCAAAACCAGTAACACCAAAGAAATCTGACACCTTACAAGTTTCTGTGTCATCACAAGGAACAGTCTTGCCCCTACCCCTACTCTTGAACATGGATGGGTTCGGTGTACTGATCTTGAGAAAATACTTTCCAGAAGGTTTGGCCTCAAAGACGATGGTCTCTTCTTAATCGCTGGTGATTTTTCAGCCCCAGTTAAACAGTCCAGTTGTTTCAGAAAACCAAAAGTTTTATTTTAGTGGTTCTCAATCAAAAAAATATCACTCAAACAGCCCCAATTGAGTCTTTGCTTCCCTCTGAAACTTCATAAATGAAGCTTTCATTTTCAGGACTATTTTAAGGATTCTAAGCTTCCAAACTCCTGCAGAACAGTGTGCTGAGCTCTGAAGACCCAATAGCTTTCCCAGCCCCAAATTCAAATGTCACAATATATGGCCAGGCCTGTCACTGAAATACATGGCAATCCTGGTACTAATTTCTGTCTTAGTTAAGGTTTATATTACTATGATAAAATTTCACATCAAAGGCAACTTGGAAAAGAATGGGTTTATTTCTCTTTTTCCTTGCACACCATAGTCCCTAATCCAAGGAAGACAATGTGGTAACTCAAGGGAGGAAACTAGAGACAGGAAATGAAGCAGACAGCATTGAGGAGTGCTGTTACTGGCTTGCCCTACTTCTCCTGCTTGTCCTGTTTTCTTATAGCACCCAGGCCCACAGTGAGCTGGGATCCATCACACCAAGCATTTATCAAGAAAATGCCACTCATGACTAAGGATGTTGAACATGTCTTTAGGTGCTTCTCGGCCATTCAGGTTTCCTCAGTTGAGAATTCTTTGTTAAGCTCTGTACCCCATTTTTATTAGGGTTATTTGCTTCTCTGGAGTCTAATTTCTTGAGTACTTTGTATATATTGGATATCAGCCCTCTATCTGATGTAGGATTGGTAAAGATCTTTCCCAATCTGTTGGTTGCTGTTTTGTCCTGATTATAGTGGCCTTTGCCTTACAGAAGCTTTTTCAGTTTTATGAGTTCCCATTTGTTGATGTTAGAGCCTGGGCCATTGGTATTCTGTTCAGGAAAATTTCCCCTGTGCCCATATGTTGGAGGTTGTTCCCTACTTTCTCTTCTATTACTTTCAGTGTATCTGGTTTTATGTAGAGGCTCTGCCAGAGCTTGGCAAATATGGAGGTGGATGCTCACAGCCAATCATTGGACTGAGCACAGGGACCCCAATGGAGGTGTTAGAGAAAGAACTGAAGGAGCAGAAGGGTTTTGCAACCCCATAGGAAGAACAACAATATCAACCAACCAGACTCCCTAGAGCTCCTAGGGAGTAAATCACCAATCAAAGAGTACACATGGAGCGACCCCTGGCTCCAAACACATATGTAGCAGAGGATGGCCTTGTTGAGCATCTATTGGAGGAGAAACCCTTGGTCCTATGAAGGCTTGATGCTCCAGTGTAGCGGAATGCCAAGGTGGGGAGGCAGGAATGGGTGCTTTCACAGAAGCAGGGGTATGGGATGGGATACGGGCTTTCCAGAGAGGAATCTGGGAAAGGGGATAACATTTGAAATGTAAATAAATAAAATATCCAATAAAAAAAGGAAGCAAAAGAAAATACCTCTCAGAGGCTTAGCCCACAAGCCAAATAGCCAATCCATTTTCTTAGTTGAGTCTCCCTCCTCTCAATTCTGTCTTGTGCCAAGTTGACAAAAAACCAGTCAGTACTACACTGTTAACTCAGTGTAGTGTTTCCTACTGCCAGATGGTTCTATTTACATGATTCTGAAAAATGAAATCATGTGGCTTGCAGAGAGCATTTTGTGTAAAAGTCATGACTAAGTCAATTGTCTAGAGCCACAGAGGGATGATAAATACCATATTTCTAATTGCACTTTATTCTCTTGTAGACATGGGAGATAGTAGGCACCCACCTCAAATGACTCCTGACATCCTTCTCTCCTGATAGTGAGTTAATCCCCCTCCAAGTTTAAACCTGCACAGAAACCATTACCGACCTAAAAATGTAGTTACTCCAAATATCCCTCATCTTTACCATGGTGGATTGGTTTTGAACTCTTCATTTCAAACACTGTGCTTAAATTTAGTCTATGTTTCTATATGGTGAAATGACAATTAATCCCCAAATGATATCTTAATAGAAATCAAATCAATTATGTCGAGGAAAAAATAATGAAAGCTGAAGTTGGGGATGAAATCTATTTATGTTACTGAAGTGAAACCCTGAGAGAAGGCAGAAAGGTAAAACCATTTCAGGGCAAGCTTTTTCTTATGCCAAGGTGAAGACTGGGCATCACATGCTTCAGAGACATTTTTCCAACTAGAACCCTTTGTAATAATGAAGGGATTGTTCAAGAATCTAAAATCAAGTTTGCTATAAATGTCTACACTAAGGGATTTGAGCATCCCAAGTCAGGCAGGTAGGCTTTCTCTGATTTCTTGTTTTTCCGAAGTATCAGAGTAAATTTGAAATCAAACAAAAATAATTCCACCAGGTTTTCTGACTATGTCTTAAAGCTGTAATATGGAAACAGATGATTTATGGGTTGTCAGAAATGGCTACCTCAGAAGCATCACCTGGAATAGTTACCTGTGATTTCAAGGTGATTTTATTATGTGTCTCCTTGTTCCTTTGTAGATGGCTTAAATCCAGTTTCTAAGAAAAAGTTGTGAGAACAGAGGCCTACCCACTGAATAGTACATGATCTTTTCAGATTGATTGAATCAATGTATGAGCAGCCTGAGACTGCTCTCCTACAGAGACATCCTTCTGGGACTAGATAACCCCTTCCCTTCTGTTGTGCATAATAATCACACTGAAGTTTAGGTTGCTTTGTGGTTGGTGCTAGTCTACCAAAGTTCACAAAACTACATGACCCCAGATTTTCTGTACCTATGCCTTTTTTTTTCTTTATCCTTTATCACCCTAGTCAAGTTTCTGGGATTCAAGCCATACAGGTTGTGATAGTTATCAGTCTTTAATATCAGACTGCACTTAAGTTATCAATCACACCTAAGAAAAGGAAGAAGTATGTCAAGTGTATGTAGAATTCTCATGAACTTCCTAGACTCTAGAATTTTGGGCAACATATTGCCCTGGTTTAAAAGTTACCTGATCTAAGATATTTTACTATAAGCAAATAAGTGGGTTAAGACAGAAATTATTAAGGATTAAATAAAGGTCTAACAAAAAAGTCTAAAGGGCAAAGAACTTGAGAGTTCATGCTAATGAATGCCTGAGCTAGCTTTATGAAATTCTAAGGATGATTCTAATGGACACTCAGAAGGCTGAAATAAGTCAGAAATAAGTCTTCATAGAGTTACCCGTCTGTTTGTCATCAGAATGCTGGTAGAGATATAGACAGCAAAGGACATTCTGAAGAGATCTCTGATGGAAATGGAAATGGAAATGAGGAGCATGTTAGTGGGTATCAGAGGAAAGGTGACTTTTGTTGCAAATTGGTGAAAATCATGCTTTTGGCTAGTTCTTTGTGCAGTTTAGAGCCTCTGATCAATGATGTATTTAGTAGAATAAATATCTGAGCAAATTGAAGATGTATCACTATGTTTCTTAAATGTTCATAGCAAAAGGCAAAAAAAATCAAAGAAAAAAAATTATAAGGGAAGCAGGATTTGCATACCTAGATAATTCCATTTTACTTCATAGTAAATAATGAGTAGTCATGTCCAGGAGAGAAAAGCAAAGTTTGGAATTAATCTTTTTTTTTTTCCATTTTTTATTAGGTATTTAGCTCATTTACATTTCCAATGCTATACCAAAAGTCCCCCATACCCACCCACCCCCACTCCCCTACCCACCCACTCCCCCTTTTTGGCCCTGGCGTTCCCCTGTACTGGGGCATATAAAGTTTGTGTGTCCAATGGGCCTCTCTTTCCAGTGATGGCCGACTAGGCCATCTTTTGATACATATGCAGCTAGAGTCAAGAGCTCCGGGGTACTGGTTAGTTCATAATGTTGATCCACCTATAGGGTTGCAGATCCCTTTAGCTCCTTGGGTACTTTCTCTAGCTCCTCCATTGGGAGCCCTGTGATCCATCCATTAGCTGACTGTGAGCATCCACTTCTGTGTTTTCTAGGCCCCGGCATAGTCTCACAAGAGACAGCTACATCTGGGTCCTTTCGATAAAATCTTGCTAGTGTATGCAATGGTGTCACCGTTTGGATGCTGATTATGGGGTGGATCCCTGGATATGGCAGTCTCTACATGGTCCATCCTTTCGTCTCAGCTCCAAACTTTGTCTCTGTAACTCCTTCCATGGGTGTTTTGTTCCCACTTCTATTCTTCAAAGAATTAGAAGGAGCAATTTGCAAATTCATCTGGAATAACAAAAAACCTAGGATAGCAAAAAGTCTTCTCAAGGATAAAAGAACCTCTGGTGGAATCACCATGCCTGACCTAAAGCTTTATTACAGAGCAATTGTGATAAAAACTGCATGGTACTGGTATAGAGATAGACAAGTAGACCAATGGAATAGAATTGAAGACCCAGAAATGAACCCACACACCTATGGTCACTTGATCTTCGACAAGGGAGCTAAAACCATCCAGTGGAAGAAAGACAGCATTTTCAACAATTGGTGCTGGCACAACTGGGTGTTATCATGTAGAAGAATGCGAATCGATCCATACGTATCTCCTTGTACTAAGGTCAAATCTAAGTGGATCAAGGAACTTCACATAAAACCAGAGACACTGAAACTTATAGAGGAGAAAGTGGGGAAAAGCCTTGAAGATATGGGCACAAGGGAAAAATTCCTGAACAGAACAGCAATGGCTTGTGCTGTAAGATGGAGAATTGACAAATGGGACCTAATGAAACTCCAAAGTTTCTGCAAGGCAAAAGACACCGTCAATAAGACAAAAAGACCACCAACAGATTGGGAAAGGATCTTTACCTATTCCAAATCAGATAGGGGACAAATATCCAACATATATAAAGAACTCAAGAAGGTGGACTTCAGAAAATCAAATAACCCCATTAAAAAATGGGGCTCAGAACTGAACAAAGAATTCTCACCTGAGGAATACCGAATGGCAGAGAAGCACCGGAATTAATCTTTTAACAAAGAGATTATTATGGATCAATGGAAGCCAAGTATGCTCATCAAAGCAGTACAAGGCCAAACTAGAAAGTGGTTCAGCTTCTTCAACTGTCATAGAGGAGTGCTACAGCTTTGGAATTTTTCACTAATTCTCAAGCAGCTATTATTGGCCATCCTTGCTGTGATTCACAAGGTCCCAGGTATGTCTTGGACCATTTACTAGAGGGCACAAGTTGTTTCATTTGCCAAAATCTGCTTGGTGCATCTTCTTTGTTATACAAGCATTTCTAAGCTGTGGGGCATAAATACCACCCTGCAGAATAAAAGGCATATGTTAATGAGCCAGGAGACTTGTACAGACCATAAGACACAAGTAAGGCCACCACAGAAAGTCCTTATTAAGACAAGATGTACATGTTCCATGGGAAGGGAGCTAGGCTATTTCTGAGACACAGTATGCAATTCCAGGCATTTATGTGTCTAATCTGTGTACATGTGACTGTAATGCATGAGAACTATTGGGTTACCTATTCCTGGTAAAATTACAAAAAAAAATTACAAGAGCATACAATACTCTACAGTGAGACTAGGAGTCAGGGAAGTTTATCCTCTAGCCTTGAGATTCAACTCTGGGGAAGCAATGTACCTCCATATTAGAGCTCTGCCCTAACATGTATGGAGTCCAGAGTTGCATTCTATACAATGACTAAGCAAACAAATATATAAATGTAGATGTAAATAAATTTTTATTGCTTGTCTTGCTAAGTTTTGGGGCTAATCTAAACCAGTTAGCCATTTTTTTCTTTCCTACACATATCTTTTGGAATGGGGAACAAACAACATATGCCTCCCCTACCATTATGATTTCAAAGTATATAGTTTGTTTGACTATATTGGGTCACAGCAAGAGAAAATGTTACTTCATGGTATGTGTGTCTTCAATATCTGATTTAGATATCTAATAAATATTCTAGTTTTAGACATTTTAAATACTGACTCAAACAACTGAGACATTTGGGGCTAAGGAGATGAAGTTGATATATTTGGTACATTAAAAACTGATTTGAATGAACTAGAAATAAAATCCTGTGTTCTGAATATACATGCTTTACAAAATTTACATTTTGAAACTCAGCTTTCAGTGTGGATGGCATTGATAAGGGACAATGATCTTTGGGAGGTGGTTAGATCTTGAAGAATCATCACTAAGGTGATTGGGGATAGAAGACTTAAGTCATTTTGTAAATGTCTTGCTTTGCACAAGGACATGAGTTTGATCTTCAGAACACAAGAAAGAAAGTGGCTGCTCATACTTATAATAATAGTGAAAAGAGATAGGAAAACCTCTTGAAATGGTTTCAACCTAGTAGTCAGGAGAGATTCAAGCCTCCGAAACACACTGTTCAAGATAAGGTGGGTGATTTTCTCTGGGGTGTCTTCTGACATCTATACACACACACACACACACACACATACATGCACACACACATGCACACACACACACACACAGGCATTAATTTAAATGAATAAAGAGGAAGAATGATAGTATTTCCTTGATTCTACTATATAAGGGCATGTGGAAGATGCTAGTTATGAGAAACAGGCCATCAACAATGATGTTGGCATCTTTACTTCAGATTTTTTCAGCCTCCAGAACTATAAGCAATAAATGTCTACTCTTTATAACAAGTTGTTGGCTAAAGGGATCTGATGAGAATCCCACAAACAAACCAGGCTAAGACCCCATTGCTGAAGACAATAGGCACACAACTCATTGAACTTAGAAAAGTCAAGATGGTGCCTACTTCGAGCCTTAACTTCTGTGGATTAATAGTTCATAGTACTGGAAGACCCTATATATACTACCACAGGAGAAAGGTAAACAACAAAAAAAATTTAAACCCTTCAGTCTACAACAGTATCTTGCCTTTAAAATGTGCTGGTGTAATAGTGACACAAATCTCGTGGAAGTAACCAACCAATATCTGATTTGATATAAGACACATTCTATGAGATAGAACACATAGCTGGTTCTGTTTCTGTGGTGGCCAAGAACCTGAGACTAGATGATCCAGGAATCTAAGGGAAAACTGAATACTGCTCTTCTGCTGAAGGAACCTAGCAATAAAAAAAATTCTCAAAGCCACAATTTCTATACTCATATATAAGTGTCTTGCATATCCACAATCAGAGGAGGTTTCTTCTGTAACAGATGGGAACAAATATGAACACCAAATGCTGAAAATATAAAAAGATTTTCTTAGCTCCTGGATTCTCAGTAGAAACACAAACCTCTTGTAAGAGTAGGTCGAGCCATAGGTAGCCAATACAGAATGAACTCAATGGGATATTTGGTGGTCCCTAGCCTCATGATGTTGAATCAGGCCTTTTCCCCACTTTACAAGTTCTTTGCATGTATATAATGGCTTCTGGTTTTGTGTTCTAATGGGATTACTCTGTGGATGTGTGTTTCTACAACTATATGTGCTTTTGGGGGGAGGAGGGTTCTTGTTTGTTTGCTTTTTCTTGTTATAAATTCTTAATGATATATTGTATTGAATTACATCATATTTCATTGATTTGCAATGTATTATTATTATTTAGATGACTGTTTTTTAAGAAAAGACAGAAAGTGGATCTGAATGGAAGGGAATGTGAAGAAGAACCGGAAAAAGTAGGAGGAGGGAAACTATAATCAGAATATAGTGTATGAACATTAATTTTCAATAAACAAAAAATTATAATGCACTCAGGGAAAAGAGTTAAATGTGTAAAAGAAGAATATGAAATGAATGGAATTCAGAATTATCTTTTCTAAAAACAGAATAGTTTGCCAAGCATTTGTTTTAGCTTTTCTTTAAAAGCCAAGTAGCAGTCTATAGTGAACATCAGAACCCAGATTTTTGTCAATTTGGAGACTTTTTATTGTTATTTTAATCTTCTTGCTTATAATAGGTCTATTTAAATTGATTATTTTGGTTTGACCTAACTGTGGTAGGTCATATTTATAGGGAAATTTATACACTTCTATTTGGTTTTTAAATTTGATAGAGTATAGAATTTTAGGTATGTCTTTGTGCTTGTTTGTTTGTTTGTTTGTTTGTTCCACTGGTTGTGTTATAATATATCCCTTTCCATGTCTAATTTTATTCATTGGTTTCTCTCTCTTTCTTTGGTTGACTTGGCTTTGAGCTTGTCAATTTTAAACATCTTTAAAAGAATATATTCTTTGTTTCATCAATTAATTATGTATTCTAAATTCTGTTTCATTCATTTATTCTGTGATTTAGTTATACTTTATTATTTCCTATTTTGTTTATTTTTGAGCTTCTAATTTAATTAGAACACTTCTTCCTTTCTTTTCCTCTATCCAAGCTCTCCCATATATTCCCTCTTTCCCCTTTAAACTCATAGTCTCTTTTTTTAATCAGTTGTTATTGTCTTCATATATGTATATGCATATATTCTTAAATTTAATCTGTTGAAACCATGTAATGTTACTAAAGTGTTTTCAGGGTTGACAGCTTGACACTTGACAGTCAGTTGGTGTGTTCTTTCCTGGGGAAGACTATCTCTCTTCCTCCCAGATTTATTCAGTTGCCTATAATACATTGTGTATGGTAGATGCTTCTTTGGATTTTTCCTTTCCAGCTTGGCACATTCATTGTGTCAGTCTTGTTCAGCTCATATTTGAGCAGTCATGTTGATGAGACTTTACAGGTATGGATTTTGATGCTCTTAGGAGACAAACTTCAAGATTATTGGGCTCATCAAGTACAATATTTCCTTGCAACAAATATCCTTGGTTAATAATCTATTAGCTATAAAACAGATTAGTAAACACTTCTAGAATATCTTGTAGAACATACTAAGAAAGAAATTATGGTAACAGCACCATTCATAAGATAACTATATAAATACTGAAGAAAGAAATTGAAGAAGACACTAGAATATGAGGGGTAGGGGACATACATGTTCAAATATTGGAAGAATCAATATTGTGAAAATTGCTATCTTCCTTCTCAAAAGCAATCTACAGATTCAGTACAATTCCAATCTAAATTCTAGTACTTCTTTTCACAGAAAAGTCATCTAAAACTTTACACTGAAGCAAAAGGTAAGCAAGAAAAAAAATCAAGGTGCCTCAAAGCAAATCTTAGCCAAAAGAAAATACCTGGAATATTGCCATGCTTGCTTTCAACCTATACCACAGAGACAACTGAATAAGGCATTAGGTTACAAAACACAAAACCATGCATATTGACCAATGAAGCAGACTATATTATTTAGATACAAGAGCACACAATTGCATCAACTTGATTTTTTTTCACAGATGGCAAAAGTACCCATTGGAGAAAAGACATCTTCAATGCACAGGGCTGGGAAAGTTGGAGAACTACCCATAGAAGAAAGAAAATCAGATTTGGCAAAAATAAAATAAAAACTAAAAATCAAGAAAAAAAGAAAGACAGACAGACAGACAGACAGACAGACAGACAGACAGAAAGAAAGAAAGAAAGAAAATCAGATCTGTATCTCCCACCATTAACAAAAATCAACTCCAAAATGGATGAAAGGCTTCAACATAAAGCCTGAAATGCTAAGGTCTTTGATCCTCTTAGACTTGTTTTGTGCAGGTATAGGTTTATTTGCAGTATTCTAAATGCTGACATACAGCTAGAACAGCACATTTTGTTGAAAATAATTTCTTTTTTTTCCATTGTGTATTTCTAGCTTCTTCATAAAAAAATCAGGTGTCTACAAGGGTATGGATTTATGTTTGGGTCTATGATTTGATTCCATTGATCTGTCTGTTTTTATGCAAACACCATGTGATTTTTATTACAATAACTCTGTAGTACAGCTTAAATATCGGGATGGTGATACCTCCAGATGTACTTTTATTGTGCAGACTTTAGATAGCCTGCTTTTTTTTGTTTTTCAGTATGAAGTATAGTGTTTTTCTTTCAAGATCTGTAAGGAATTGTGTTGGAATTTTGATGGGGATTGCATTGAATCTGTAGATTGATTTTGGTAAGAGGGTCATTTTTACTATGTTAATACTTCTAATTCATCAGCATGGGAGATCATCCCATCTTCTAATATCTCCTTCAATTTCTTCTTCTTATGATTTGAAGGTTGCTTTTCCTCAGTCTTTCCTTCTGCTTGGCAGACTCTTGGCTGATCTGCTCCAGTGAAGACACCATATCCTGATCCATCCTAGAGAACCCACTGCACTCAGAACAGTTGGTAAGAATGCCCCCTGCCCCTGGAGTCCCAGAGCTGCTGCTGGGAGCCTGGTGGACTCAGGACACATTACTCACCAAAACCTCTGCCCTCTGGAATACCAATCCTCTTCCACCGCTTCTGACTCTTCTACCCAGTCCTTTTTGCTGTTTAGAAGACCAGACTCTTAGCTGGTCTGCTCCAGTGAAGCCACAATATTGTGATCCATCCTAGAGGACCCACTGCACTCAGAGCAGTAGAGAACCCACTGCACTCAGAGTAGTTGAGGATCAGTTGCACTTAGAGCAGTTGAACAAAATCTTGACTGCTCCACTGAAGACCCAATAGTCTGAAGCCCCCCCAGGGGATCTACTGAAGGCAGGACAACAGATTAGCAGATTTCCTGCCCTGTGAAGAGCTCCCAGTTGGAAGGTCCCAAAGTTGGTCTGCTACAGCCAAGGCTCCAGGCCTACCAGGAGACATGAAGCAACCAGAGACAAAAGAGGCAGAATCCAAACAGTCACCCAAACCAACAAACACCAAGGATATTTAGATGGCAAAAGGCAAGAGCAAAATCATAACCCAAGAAGCCAATATATTTGGACTTCATCAGAACCCAGTTCTCCTACCACAGCAAGCCCTGAATACAACACACCTGAAAATTAGGGAGCTGACCTAAAATCCTTTCTCATGAAGATATTAGAGTCCTTTAAGGAGAATAACAATAATTCACTGAAAGAAATACAGGAAAACACGGGCAAACAGGTAAAGGAACTGAATAAAGCAATCCAAGACTTAAAACTGGAAGTAGAAACAATAAAGAAAACACAAATCGAGGCAAACCTGGAAATGGAAAACCTAGCAAAGAGGTCAGGAATTACAGACATAACTTTCACCAAGAGAATACAAGAGATAAAAGAGGGAGTCCCAGGTATAGAAGATAGCATGCAAGAGATTGACACAACTTTCAAAGAAAATCCAAAATGTAAAAAATTCCTAACCCAAAGCATCCAAGAAATTCAGGACACAATGAAAAGACCAAATCTAAGAATAATTGGAAAAGAGGAGAACAAAGATTGCCAGGTCAAAGGACCTGAAAATGTCTCCAACAAAATGATAGAAAAAAACTTCCCCAACCTAAAGAAAGAGACGGCCATAAAGGTACAAGAAGCCTATAGAACACCAAGTAAATGGGACCAGAAAAGAAAATCCTCTCATCACATAATAATCAAAACACTAAATGCACAGAACAAAGAACGAATATTAAAGCTGCAAGGGAAAAGATCCAAGTAACATACAAAGGTAGATCTATCAGATTTACACAACTTTTCAACAGAGACTATGAAGGCCAGAAGAGCTTGGTCCTGCAGACTCTAAGAGAATACAAATGTCATCTCAGGCTACTATACCTAGCAAAAATCTCAATCAACATAGATGGAGAAACCAAAATGTTCCAGGACAAAATCAAATCCATACAGTATCTATCTAGCAATCCAGCCCTACAAAGGATGCTAGAAGAAAAATTCCAAAACAAGGAAGATACCTGCACCAAAGAAAGGACAAGATATTAAGCATCTTACAACAAAGCCAAATGGAGAGAACAAGTACATAAAGCCAACTACAAAAAAAAAGCATATCAAGAACCAACAGTCATCTCTTTTAAATATCTCTCAATACTAATGAATTCAACTCACCTATAAAAAGACATAAGCTAACAGACTGGATATGCAAACAAGTTCCAGCATTTTGCTGCACACTAGAAACACACCTCACTAACAAAGACAGATACTATCTCAGAATAAAAGGATAGAAAAAGGTCTTCCATGCAAATGGTCCCAGGACAATCAGGAGTTGCCACCCTATATCCAATAAAATAGACTTTCAACCAAAAGTTATCAAGCATGATGAGGGATGCTTCATACCCATCAAAATTTTGGGGAAAATCCACCAAGAGAAATTCTCAATTCTGATCATCTATGCCCCAAATGCAAGAGCACACACATTCATAAAAACAAACAAACAAACAAGAAACCCAAGAACAAAATCTTTATTTAAGCTCAAAACACACATTGAAACTCACACAATAGTGGGAGACTTCAACACCCTACTCTCACCAATGGACAGGTCATGGAAACAGAAAGTAAACAGAGACACAGTGAAACTAAAAGGGGTTATGAACCAAATGGATTTAACAAATATCTACAGAATGTTTCACCCTAAAACAAAAGAATACACCTTCTTCTCAGCACCTCATGTTACCTTCTCCAAATTTGACCATATAATTGGTCACAAAACAACTCTCAACTGATACAAGAGATTGATGCATCACATCAGATCACCATGGTCTAAAGCTGGTCTTCAAGAACAGCAGAAAATTCAGAAAGGCCACATACACATGGAAACTGAACAACTCTTTACTTAAAAATAACTTGGTCAGTGAAGAAATAAAGAAATTAAAGAGTTCCTGGAATTTAATGAAAATGTTGACACATCATAAACAAACTTATGGGATATAATAAAAGCAGTCCTAAGAGGAAAGTTCATTGCACTAAGAGCCCTGGTAAAGAAATTGGAGAGATCTTACACTAGCAAATTAATAGAACACCTGAGAATTCAGGAACAAAAAGAAGCAAATTTACACAAGAGAAGTAGAAGGCAGGAAATAATCAAACTCAGGGCCTAAATCAACCAAATAGAAACAAAGAAAACAATACAAAGAATCAATAAAACCAGATCTTGTTCTTTGAGAGAATCAACAAAATAGATAAAAACCCTAGCCAAACTTACTAAAAGGCTGAGAGGCAGTATCCAAGTTAACAAAATCAGAAATGAAAAGGGAGACATAACAAAAAAAAATGAAGGAAATTAAAAAAAATCATAATAGCCTACCATAAAAGCCTATACTCAACAAAACTGGAAAGTCTAGATGAAGTGGATGGTTTTCTAGAGAGATGCTACATACCAAAGTTAAGTCAAGAGGAAGTAAACTATCCAATCAGGCCCATATCACACAAGGAAATAGAAGAAGTCATTAAAAACCTCCCAACCAAAAAAAGGCCAGGGCCAAATGTATTTAATACAGAATTCTATTAGTCCTTCAAAGAAGGCCTGATACCAATTTTCCTCAAACTATTCCATATAGAAAGAGAAGAAACACTACCTAATTCATTCTATGAAGCCACAATTACTCTGATATGTAACCAACAAAGTACCCAACAAAAAGGAGAACTTCAGACCAACCTCACTTATGAATATTGATGCAAAAATTCTCAATAAAATTCTTGCAAACTGAATCCAAGAACACACCAAAGCCATAATTCACCCCAATCAAGTAGACTTCATCCCAGGGATGCCAGGTTGGTTTAATATATGAAAATCCATTAATGTGATCCATTATATAAACAAACTCAAAGAAAAAAAATCACTTGATCATCTCCTTAAATGCAGAGAAAGCATTTGACAAAATACAACACCCCTTGATGTTAAAAGTATTGGAGAGATCAGAAATTCAAGGCCCATACCTAAACATAATAAAAGCAATTTACTACAAACCAACAGTCAATATCAAAGTAAATGGAGACATACTTGAATCTATCCCACTGAAATTGGGGAAAAGATAAGGATGCCCACTCTCCCCATGTCTATTCAATATAATACTCAATGTTTTAGCTAGAGCAATAAGACAACAAAAAGAGATCTAGGGGATACAAATTGGCAAAGAAGAGAAAGGTATCACTATTAGCAGATGATATGATAGTATACATAAGCAACCCCAAAAATTCAACCAGAGAACTTCTCCAACTGATAAACAACTTCAGCAAAGTATCCAGATATAAAATTAACTCAAATAATTAAGTAGCCTTCCTTTATACAAATGATAAACAGGCTGAGAAAGAAATTATGGAAACAACTTCCTTTACAATAGCCACAAATAATATAAAATATCTTGGGGTAACTCTAACCAAACAAGTGAAAGACTTATATAATAATAACTTCAAGTCTCTCAAGAAAGAAATCAAAGAATATCTCAGAAAATGGAGAGATCTCCCATGCTCATGGATTGGCAGAATTAACAGAGTAAAAATTGCCAACCTACCAAAGGCAATCTATAGATTCAATGCAATCCCCATCAAAATCCCAACACAGTTCTTCAAAGACATGGAAAGAGAAATTCTCAAATTCATCTAGAGAGAGAAAAAAGAAAGAATAGCATAAACAATTCTTAACAACAAGAGAAAAGCTGGGGGAATTATCATCCCTGATCTCAACATTCATTACAGAGCAGTAATGATTAAAAACTGCATGACATTGGTGCAAAGACAGACAACTTGAACAATGGAATAGAATTGAAGGCATAGAAATAAAGCCACACACTTAAGGACCCTTGATCTTTGACATAGAAGTCAAAATATACAATGGAAAAAAGAAAGCATCTTCAATAAATGGTGCTGGTCTAACTGGCTGTTTGTATGTACAAAAATGAAAATAAATCCATATTTGCCACCTTGCACAAAGTTCAAGTTCAAGCAGATCAAGAGGGCTAATATACAAAATATATAAAGAACACAAGAAGTTAATCACCAAAAAACCAAACAACTCAATCAAAAAATGAGGTATAGAACTAAACTGAGATTTCACAACTGAGGAATCCTGAATGGCTGAGAAGCACCTAAAGAAATGTTCAAAGTCCTTAGTGATCAGAGAGATTCAAATCAAAACGACCCTGAGATTCCACCTTACATCAATCAAAATGGCTAAGATCAAAACCACAGGTGACAACACATGTTAGAGAGGTTGTGGAGAAAGAGGAATACTTTTCCATTGCTGGTGGGATTGCAAACTGGTACAACCACTCTGGAAATCAGTCAGGAGGTTCCTCAGAAAAATTGGAAATAGATCTACCTGAAGACCCAGCTCTTGAAATATATACCCAAAAGATGCCCCACCATGCCATAAGGGCAAGTGTTCTACTATGTTCATAGTGGCCTTATTTTTGAAAGCCAGAAGCTGGAAACAACCCAGATGTCCCACTACAGAAGAATGAATATAGAAAATGTGGTTTATTTTCACAATGGAATACTACTCAGCTATTAAGAACAAGGACATCCTGAGTTTTGCAGGCAAATGGATGGAACTAGAAAGTATCATCCTGAGTGAGGTAACTCAGACCCAAAAGGACATGACATGCATGGCATGTACTCACTAATAAATGGATTTTAACTGAAAACAGTACAGAATACCCAAGATACATTCAACAGAACTCGTAAAGACCAACAAGCTGGAATGTCCAAGTGAAGACACCTCAGCCCACTTGGGAGTGAGAAGAAATCAATCACAAGGAAGGAAGGAGGGAGGGACCTGGGAGGGAAAGTGGATGGCAGGGTGAGAGGGAGTGGGGGGAGAGAAAAACCTGATCTGGTATTGGGTGAGGGAAAAGAACTAATTAAAATTTTTATAAAAAATAATTAATTATTAATTATTTTGTTCCACACCAAAAAAAAAAAAGACTTGAAGGTTTGTCATTCAACTATTTTACTTCACTTCCTTGATTGGAGTTATGCCATGAAATATTGTATTATTTGTGGCTATTAGGAAAAGTGCTGTTTTTTCTTGTCTACTTGTCATTTTTGTATAAGAAGGCTATTGATTATATTGGGTTAATCCAGTACCCAGTGATTCACTGAAGATGTTTAACCAGGTGTAGGAGTTCCCTGGTAGAATTTTTAGGGTCAAAGTCCTCATCATAAAATCAGATGACCTGAACCAAATAAAAAAGAATGTGACAATATCCTTGAACATGTTGCCATAGGAGACAACTTCCTGAACAGAACATGGATAAAACAGACACTAAGAACAACAACAATCAGTAAATGGGACCTTATAAGGCTGAAAAACTTCTGTAAAGCAAAGGACGCCATCAGTAGGACAACACAGTAGCCTACAGAATGGGAAATATTTTTCATCAGTTCAAAATCTAACAAAAAGATAATATCAAATATATAAAGAAATCTAAGAAACTCAACATCAACAAACCAAATAATCCAACTAAATTTGGGGTACAGATCAAAGGAAAGAATTATCAGCAGAGAAGTTTCAAATAGCTGAGAAACTCTTAAACAAATGTTCAACATCCTTAGCCATCAGGAAAATGCAAGTCAAACTGGCTCTGAGATTCCATTGTATACCTGCCAGAATGGCTAAGATAAAAAACCACAAGTGACATCTCATTCTGTCAAGTATGTGAAGCAAAGGGAATACTCCCTTCTGGAGGGAATGCAAATTTGTATAGTTACTTTGGAAGTCAATACAGTAGTTTCTCTGAAAATTGCAAGTTTATCTACGTCAAGACCTAGCTATACCACTCTTGGACATATACCTAAACAACACTCCCATCCTATCACAAAGACACTGCATCAGCTATGTTCATAGCAGCTTTATTCATAGTAGCCAGAAGCTCAAAACAACCTAGATGTTCCTCAACTGAAGAACGGATAAAGAAAATGTGGTCTGTTTACACAATGGAGCATTATTCCATGGTTCAAAACAATGGCATCATAAAATCTGCAGGCAAATGGATTGAGTAAGAAAACATCATCTTGAATGAGGTTACCCAGACCCAAAAAGGCAAACATGGCATATTCTTGCTTTAAAGTGGACATTAGCTGTTAGGTAAACGATAATTACCTAAGAGAGGCTAAGTAACAATGAGAGGCTAAGTAACAATGAGAGCTCAAGGGGGAAACATGATTCTCTCTGGGAAGGGGAAATAAAATGATTTTGAGGGTGGACTGGGCATAGGTAGGGATTGGAAAAGAAGGGATCAGGCAGGGTTGGGAGTGACAGAGGAAGAGAGTACTGTGAGAAGCAGCTGGAATTGGAGGACATTTGGAGGGCAATGTAAAAACCTAGTGTAGTGGAAACTCCCTGAAATCTCTGACAGTGACCCTAGCAAAGTCTTCTAGAATGGATGATGCAGAGCCTGAGCTGGTCATATTGTATAGAGAGGCTGGTTAGATTATAGGTTGAAGTTTTTGTGGGTGGGATGAACTGGGACATCAACCTATCTACAAACCCTTCGACCTACAATCTATCCTACCTGCAAAATGTGTTGGTGTAATGGCGGTGGGCAAAAAATGACTGGTCCAACTTGAGACCCACACCATGAACATGAGAGGGAAGCCATGCTTGACAGTGCTGGGGTGGTTTGGAACTAGAGGAATGACAGCCCAGAGTTCCAGGATAAAATTAAACAGGACAGGCAAAAACATCAATGAAATATTCTGCTATGCTCATAGATTGGTGCTTACTCCAGTTTTCATGAAAGAAGTCTCATTTAGCAACTGATGGGAGCAACCAAACACTAGATGAAGCCATGGGAACTCTGAAGATAAGGGAGAAGAGAGATTGTGTGACCCAGAGGGTTTGAGGACACCATGAAAATACATCCCACAAAACCAACTAAGCAGGAATAATGGGGGCTCACAAAGATGGAAGAGAAAATCACAGACCCTGTTTGTGCCTGTCTTGGTCAGGGTTTCTATTCCTGCACAAACATCATGACCAAGAAGCAAATTGGGGAGGAAAGGGTTTGTTCGGCTTACATTTCCATACTGCTGTTCATCACCAAAGGAAGTCAGGACTGGAACTCAAGTAGGTCAGAAACCAGGATCTGATGCAGAAGCCATGGAGAGATGTTCTTTACTGGCTTAATTCCCCTGGCTTGCTCAGCCTGCTCTCTTATAGAACCCAAGACTACCAGCCCAGAGATGGTCCCACCCACAAGGGGACCCTCCCCCTTGATCACTAATTGAGAAAACGTCTTACAGTTGGATCTCATGGAGGCATTTCCTCAACTGAAGCTCCTTCTCTGTGATAACTCCAGCTGTGTCAAGTTGACACAAAACTACCCAGTACAGGGTTTGAGCTAGATATTTTGCATATATGTTATGGTTGTGTAGCTTGGTGTTCTGATGGGATTCCCTACACTAGAAGTAGCAGGTATCTTTGACTCTTTTGCCTGCACTTGGGGGTGTTTTTTTTCTACTGGATTGTCTCATTCAGCCTTGATATAAGAGTTTGTTTCTGGTCTTATTATAACCTCCCTCTCCCTCTCCCTCTCCCTCTCCCTCTCCCTCTCCCTCTCCCTCTCCCTCTCCCTCTCCCTCTCCCTCTCCCTCTCCCTCTCCCTCTCCCTCTCCCTCTCCCTCTCCCTCTCCCTCTCCCTCTCCCTCTCCCTCTCCCTCTCCCTCTCCCTCTCCCTCTCCCTCTCCCTCTCCCTCTCCCTCTCCCTCTCCCTCTCCCTCTCCCTCTCCCTCTCCCTCTCCTCCCTCTCCCTCTCCTCCCTCTCCCTCTCCCTCCTCCCTCTCCCTCCTCCCTCTCCCTCTCCCTCTTCCCTCTCCCTCTTCCCTCTTCCCTCTCCCTCTTCCCTCTCCCTCTTCCCTCTTCCCTCTTCCCTCTCCCTCTTCCCTTACCTTCTCATTCTTCTTCTTCTTCTGACTCCTTCTTAATGAAGAATGATTCTGTGGTAGATGGGGAGTAGAGGGACAGACAGAAAGGAATAGAAGGAGATGAAACTGCATTCAGGATATAATATATAAAAGAAGAATTTTAAATAGAATAAAAACAAACAAGAAACCAAAACAAACAAAACAAAACCTGAAATGCTGTAGGGAAAAGTACAAAATACTCTACTACAAGTTAAGAAGCATAGACAAAACTTTGTAAACAGGACTCTGGGCACATAGGAAAAAAGTCGACAAAATAGACCTCATGGAATTTAGAGTTTCAATAAACTTCTGATCAAGACAATAGGATATGGCCTGGGTTGAAACTAGTCATTTCAGGTGGGCTAGGTCAATCTCTCAAAGGACCATCTCTGAAACAGTCTTTGGAAGTCTTAAATTGTGCTAAAAATCAGACTGAATAATTAATTTCTCTATGATGCTCACTAGAACAACATAAATCTCAGTCACTTAGCATTACAATAATTAACTTTTATTAGAGAATTCAGTACATCAGTATATTCTATCTGAGTCTGAAAAAAAATCAAAATTGAAAATGTATAATAAAGAGTGGGATTGTGAAGGGGAAAATCTTGCAAAAATATCTAGATTGTCAAGAGCCAGTATTTAATAAATCCCCCTTATGTTTTAAAACGTTTGTGCATCTTTTTAAATCTCCCTTTTTAAAGATTTTGGTTTTTTTACACAAGACCCTACCCTCCACCCTCACCCACCAGCATTCCCAGAGCATGATGGCCTGGATTTACCAACTCTCCACCTGCACCTGCCACCCATTATTTCATTTCTGTTGCACCAATTCTTTAAAAACTAGTCAATCATAAAAGGCTGTGAGGTCAAACCCCAGTAAGTCAATAGGGAAAATACAGTCACCACCTCCACTAGAATAAAAACAAAGTGAATTTCCCACCCCAGTAGGTCTTGGCACACATTTTGCAAAACAAAATTGCCTTGCTGGGCTTAAAAATAATAAATTCCTATGTAGCAAAGAAACTGACAAGTGCAAAAGCAATCCCAAGAACAGGAAAAAATTCTCTTCCAGCTATACATATGGCTAATAGGTAGAACACAAAAAAACTGAATTAGATGGTAGATAGATAGATAGATAGATAGATAGATAGATAGATAGATAGATAGATAGATAGATAGATAGACAGATTGGTAGATAGATTGATAGATAGATGATAGATAGACAGACAGACAGATAGATAGAGAAACTCTGAACAATAAGAAACTAAACAATCCAACAACAACAAAAAAGAGTGCCTTGGTTCGGAACAGTAAATTCTCAAACAAAAGAAGCAATGCAAATGGCTAAAATAGTAAAGGGTGTTTATTGTATTTAGCCACAAGAGGAACACATGTTAAAACTATTGAGTTCTCTCAGTTCCTTGGTCAAAATAGCTACCATGGAAAAGAACAAAGTAGGTTGCACAGCCTCTGTACCAGCCCAGCCTGGGGAGAAACCTAGGCCTTCTACCTACCCATGACATTCCCACACTTCCAGGGCTAGGTAGCATATTGTGGCCAGTGTAACAGCTCAGCCTAGTGAGTTCTCCAGAACTTCACCCTCTGGCACTTTCCCACACTCTCAGACTTAGCTGGGATTCTGCGGTATGTGCACCAACTCAGCAAGGTAAGTAACCCAAATCAACACCCACCACAGTGTGAACATACTTCCAGGTATAGCTTGGACACCAGCGCAAACAAACCCAGTCTGAAGTCACATTTCCAAACTTTCCTGGTTACCACCAAAGTGGAATTTTGCTCATTCATTTCCTGATCAAAAATCGTATTCATATGCTTATATTCATTTTAATGACGTTATACCACATGGAGTAATGGTGATAGTGACTCTCCAAGTGTCATGCACTGCCTTACAAGAAGGCACTGGGAAGTGGTAGGAACGGGAAATAGCACTTTGAGTTGTTAAACAGGAGGATCAAGAGACTCCCCAAAAGCAAGATTGGTTATTCCCATTGCCCTTGATTGTCTTCAACAATTTGAAGACAAAACACTATCTCTAAAGATAATGTACATAACACAGGGCTTAGAGGAATCAAACTAGAACTGACCTTGAAACCTTCTCTCTGAGGACTAACTCTCCCAGTATCTGAAAATGGAATTCAAACTGCCAATGAAGAAATAGCAATAACAAAAGACACCCACCTATAAAGACTATAAACCACACAATGACAGGCCTGGGAAAGTACTCCAAGTGGGTGACTGGACAAATATCTCAGTAGTTAACAGCATTTGCTTCTCTTAAGTTTATGATTTTGGTTCCAATCTCTCACATGGCATCTCACAAACATCCTTAATTCTAGTTCTGGTAGATCTGATGCCCTCTTCTGGTTCTGAGTGCACCAAGCATGACACGCACACACACACACACACACACACACACGCATATGCAGGAAAAATATTTAATCACATAAAAGTAAGTAAGCCATTAAAATAAGTTATCTCTAGGGATACAGAGTGCCACTTTTGTCTTTTTTTTCTTCTCTTTTATCTTTTCTTTTTTATTAGATATTTTCTTTATTTACATTTCAAATGTTATCCCCTTTCCTAGTTTCCCCTTCGAAAATCCCCTATCCTCTCCCCCTTCCCCCTGTTCCCCAACCTACCCACTCTTGCTTCCTGACCCAGGCATTCCCCTATACTGGAGCCTAGAGGCTTCACAGAACTAAGGGCTTCTCCTCCCATTGATGACCAACTAGACCACACTCTGCTACATATGCAGCTAGAGCCAGGAGTTCCTCCATGTGTTTTCTTTTATTGGTGGTTTAGTCCCAGGGAGCTCTGGAGGTACTGGTTAGTTCATATTGTTTTTCCTCCTAGAGAGCTGCAATCCCCTTCAGCTTCTTGAGTACATTCTCTAGCTAACTTCATTGGGAACCCAGTGCTCTGTCTAATGGATGACTGTGAGCATCCACTTCTGTATTAGTCAGGCATTGGCAGACCCTCTCAGGAGACAGCTATATCAGACTCCTGACAGCAAGCTCTTCTTGGCATCTGCAATAGTGTCTGGGTTTTGTGGTTGTTATATGATGGATCCCCAGGTGGGGCAGTTTCTGGATTGTCATTCCTTCAGTCTCTGCTCCGAACTTTGTCTCTATAACTCCTTCCATGGGTATTTTTTCCCCGTTCTAAGAAGGAAAGAAGTATCCACACATTGGTCTTCTCCTTGAGTTTCATATGTTTTTCAAGTTGTATCTAGGGAATTCTGAGCTTCTGGGATAATATCCATGTATCAGTGAGTGCATATCATGTGTGTTCTTTTGTTATTGTGTTATCTCATTTAGGATGATATACTCCAGATCCATCCATTTGACTAAGAATTTCATGAATTCATTGTTTATAATAGCTGAGCAGTACTCCATTGTGTAAATGTACCACATTTTCTGTATCCATTCCTCTGTTGAGAGACCTATAAGTTGTTCACAGCTTCTGGCTATTATAAATAAGGCTGTAATGAACATAGTGGAACATGTGTCCTTATTACAGGTTGGAGCTTCTTCTGGGTATATGCCTAGGAGTGGTATTGCTGGATCTTCCAGTAGAACTGAGTCCAATTTTCTGAGGAAATGCCAAACCGATTTTCAGAGTGGTTGTATCAGCTTGCAACCCCACCAGCAATGGAGGAGTGTTCCTATTTCTCCACATCCTCGCCAGCATCTGCTGTCACCTGAGTTTTGACCTTAGCCATTCTGAGTGGTATGAGGTGGAATCTCAGGGTTGTTTTAATTTGCAATTCCCTGATGATTAAAGATGTTGAACATTTTTTAGGTGCTTCTCAGCCATTTGGTATTCCTCAGTTGAGAATTCTTTGTTTAGCTCTGTATCCTATTTTTAAATAGGGTTATTTGGTTTTCTGGAGTCCAACTTCTTGAGTTCTTTATATATATTGGATAGTAGCCCCTATCAGATTTAGGATTGGTAAAGATATTTTGCCAATCTGTTGGTTGCCATTTTGTGTTATTGACAGTGTCCTTTGCCTTACAGAAGCTTTGCAATTTTATGAGGTCCCATTTGTCAATTCTTGATTTTACAGCACAAGCCATTGCTGTTCTGTTTAGCAAATTTTCCCCTGTGCCCATATCTCTGAGGCTCTTCCCCACTTTCTCCTCTATAAGTTTCATTGTCTCTGATTTTACTTGGAGTTTTTTGATCCACTTAGACTTGAGCTTTGTACAAGGAGATAAGAATGGATCAATTCTCATTCTTCTACATGATAACCGCCAGTTGTGCCAACACCATTTGTTGAAAATGCTGTCATTTTTTCAATGGATGGTTTTAGCTCTCTTGTCAAAGATCAAGTGACCATAGGAGTGTGGGTTCATTTCTGGGTCTTCAATTCAATTCCATTGATCTACCTGTCTGTCGCTGTACCAGTACCATGCAGTTTTTATCACAACTGCTCTGTACTACAGCTCGAGGTCAAGAATGGCGATTCCACCAGAGGTTCTTTTATTGTTAAGAATAGTCTTTGCTATCCTAGGTTTTTTGTTATTCCAGATGAATTTGCAAAATGCCCTTTCTAATTCAGTGAAGAATTGAGTTGGAATTTTGATGGGGATTGCATTGAATCTGTAGAATGCTTTCGGCAGGATAGCCATTTTGACTATATTAATCCTGCATGGGGACCTTTCCATCTTCTGAGATTTTCTTCAATTTCTTTCCTCAGAGACTTGAAGTTCTTATCATATAGATCTTTTGCTTCCTTAGTTAGGATCACACCAAGGTATTTAAAATATTTAGTGAAAAATATTCAATCACATAAAAGTTAGTAAGCTATGATATGTAAAATAAAAGACTGGGCTTTTGGTCTGCAAGACATGAACTATCCAGAGAGTTTTTAGAACAGTAAGTTTTGAACAAAACACAGAGAGCAGTCTAGAAAGCTGTCTCAAGCAGATATTAGGCCTGTAGACTCATACTTTCAAAATCTCCTTTCATTGTGTAACCTGTGATTTGATTTTGAGTTGTTTTGCCTCTCTCAAACACCCTCTCTGTCAGGAACCTGGGCCTAGCTAAGACTGGTCATTGGTATATGGATGTGGATATAGATATGTGTGGATATGTGTGTGCAAAAATGATAATGAGAGAGAGAGAGAGAGAGAGAGAGAGAGAGAGAGAGAGAGAGAGAGAGAGCCCCATGGGGAGTGTTGTAAGGTTGAAAAGGATGACTGCAAATTAAGTAAATACTCATATGTTAAGTTCTCAAGAGAATAAAGCTGAAACAAGCCAGCAATGCTAAGAAGGCTGTAGGAAAAGGGGATCCTCATTCACTGCTGCTGGGAGTGTAAATTGGTGTAGCCTTTATGAGATTCATTGTGTAGGGGTCTCAGAATTATAAAAATAAAGCCACCATATGTTCCAACAGTGTCATTCCTGGGAATTTACCCAAAGGACTCCATATCTCATGACAGAGACACATTCACATCATGTTCATTGCTTCTCTGTTTATAATAGCTAGAAAATGGATTCACCTACTCATTAACTAATGAATAGATAATGAAAATCTGGCATATTTGCACAATGGAATCTTATTTGCTGCAAAGATAAATGGAATTGTGAAATTTTCATAAGGAATCTTATGGAATGGAAAGATCATATTGAATGGAGTAACCTGGACCCAGGAAAGCAAACACCATGTGTTCTTTCTCATAAGTGAATCATAGCTTTGGATTTTTATATTTCTGTGTTTAAATTGGAGTATCTGTAAAGGTCACAGAATAAACAAAGTGCCATGAGAGCTGAAGTGGATATCTTGGGTGAGGAACAGTAAAACGCATGCAGTATGAAAGTGAAAGGAACACAAGGTGGCAAAGGTTTAAATGAAGATGGAGGGAGTGGAAGGGAAATACTTAGAGGCTTATCAACCAAAATATGGACTATAGAGAAACCTACTAAGTTACAAAGCAACTAAAAATTGATTAATTTACTTTTAAATGTTACAATGAAGGCATCACACATGGTTGGATAATGCCCTTTCAAGAATCCATAGGTCCTTGAACAAATATTTAAATGCCAGGTGTGGGCTATCTTCCTGAGAACAAGAACCCCCCAGAATCTCCCAAAATAAGGAAGGTTATTACCATTGCTCTGGACACTGACCAGAACCACGTAGATATATGCTGTTGCTGAAGAACCACATGGTATGAAGCACACAAATAACTCAAGCTGAAGTTAAGATGAAAGCCTTCACCCTACCAACTGCATTCATAGAGCTGAAAAGTACTGTGCAGGGTACCAGAGGAAAACCCTCAGTAGCCTTACACAGCTGTGGTTCTTGAGTACCATAATACCAACCTTCAGGCAATATTTCCCCATTGTGAAATCACCTGGACATCTGGAAATCACAGGTCAAATAGAAAGTGCTTCCTTGACATTATGATGGGGCTTTCTCCTGGGAATTCTCCTCCACAGGATAAAATATGGAGTCTTTTAGGCAGCATCCCTGAGGAGTTCTTGCCATTTGTCATTTGTCTGGTCCTCTCTGACTGCAGGAACACTGCCACATGTACGCTATAGCTAGTTGTAAACTACTGGATCCTGAAAGAAATTGGCCTGTCACATTTTCCTCATTTATGCAGGTTATTCTGCAACCAGCAGGGCCCTATATAATACAGAGAACTTCTGTGTTCTGCAATCAAAGAATACTGGAGAAAAAGAAAAGATAGAAGGGAGAGGAACACCATCCCATGATACAAAAAAACTAGAACCAGTTTTATCTTCATATCAAGTGACTTAGGGGGCATAGTTCCCAGAGGTAGGAAAGTGAAATGACTTGGTCCCGTGTGAATCCGCTTTTTACCCAGTCTATTTTCCTTTTCCTAGTGTGTAAGTTCCTGTTTATCTGACCCTTCTCCACTTGCTTGGCAACACCAAGGCTAGCCTGACTAAGCTATGTCAATGATATTCCTTATCCCTTAGCTTCCAACAGGCTTCCACAGATAGGAATCACTGGCTGAGAGTCAGATGTAAAAGGAGGGATGAGGCCACCACACTTGTTCTTGTTCACATCTGTCAGTGGGTATAACTCCACTGACAGAGTCCACCCCACATCCCACTCTCTCCTACAGACACTATTTCCTATAACTCTTCAGGCTAGGAAACAGAAAGTGGTATTATAGTCCTGCTCTTGTTTATCTCAGACTATTCCATCATATTCACAAACATAATCCATATATCATAAAAAGACTTTCTTAAATCCTTCTCAAATTCGCTGTTTGCCTTTAATGTCTTTGCTGCCTAGATCAGTCAGTCTCTGAAGATGGCATCTATTATAAGAGGTGGTCATTGTTCTGGTCATTTTAACTCTGTGGGCTAGAGTCAAGATTATCCTGGTATAATGTGTGTTATATTGTTAGAGAGTCATGAACTGTTTGAACTTGTTGAGAAACGGGTTCTGGAAACAGCACTCCTCCTGCCCCCTGCTTACTGCAGACCCATGCATTTTTATGTGAAATATTTTTCAGGACCTTATATCCTGGATCATTCTTGTCTTTTTGGTTTTGTATTGAGTAGAGCTAAAATGGCAAACAGCTAACTGTATTTAAAACATTGAGGATTTGAGAGTAACTACTATTTATCTCATAACATGAAAATGCCTGCAGTGGGAAGGAGAAGCTGTACACTCATTCACAGAGAAGACTCTGACTATCTCGGCTTCCCCACTCAGTTTGTGCTGACTGATTCCAAGCACCTGGTTTGATGATGTCATCTATCTGCTCTGATTGATTCTTACACATAGACATGCGCCCCCCCCCCCCCCCCGCCAGGGGCACTGCTCAAGACCTTTGATCAAGGACTCCAGATGGCTGCATCAATGGGTATAATCCAGTCAATTTATGCTAAATATTTGTAAGCCCCTGATTGGATTGTGTTATCTTTATTTGCTCAATCAATCAGGCTAATCCAGTCATTTCTGAGGGATGCTGTAAGCACCTGACTTGCTTTAAAATAAAATATGTGACTTGCAATTAATGGTCTCACTGGTCCTTGTTTATACTTAATAAACTCACCAATTCTAAACAACAACAAAAAAGTATGGTGATTGTAGGTTATTCAATGGATCAACAGAAAACCACAGGAGAAGGAAAGGGAGAAATCATTTCACACATGGCCCCTGGTCTTTCTTTCTAACCCTTCTATCTTTATCATCTAAGTGAAATGTTAATGCAATGTAAGTAAAGACAGCTCTGGGAGAGAAAGTGCACCCATCACTGAATGGCAAGCTGAGAGAGGTAGGAGAAGAACAGGTTCAGTTTATGTTGGTGAGGTAAAGCTGCAGCCTCAGTATTTGGCATTTTGTATTAAGCTCATATTTAGTTTTTGTTTAAACTTACAGTAGGGTACACAACTTCCGAATATCTCAGCTTCATCCTGCTTGACAATTCAAATTTACATGCTATTCTTAAGACTGGAGTTGAGTGAGTTAATGTGTGGCAAGCACTTCAAACAATGTTTGATGTAACTAATGTGTGCATATGTCTAGATGAATATATCCAAGGCTCACTGAATCTTAATTGCTGGCACTTCTTTCTCTCCAAGTCCTCACTTTCTTCCTCCTCCACTTCTTTTCATAAATAAGTTTTCCAGCAAATCTGATGCTTCTGTTATCTTTGTTCAACTAAGAATTCTGGATATAGGATTCAGCTGGGGTGGTTTTCAAAAGTCTGTATTCCAGCCCTGACTTTCTCTCTAGCTTCTAATGAACTTTGAGAAAAGATTTTCATCTATTCTGTACCCTTGTTCCCTGGGTTGATTACAAATCAAGAAACACATTTTATTTGAACTCCAGTAAAGTTAGTATGGAGAAGAAATACGAATGGCAAGTAAGCCCTCACAGCATTTTAAAAGTGTTCAACATTCTCATCCATCAAGGAAATACAGATCAAAACTACTTGATATACTCCCAGTGCAGCCACTTTCGAACCCAGTCTGGAGATATAATAATAAAAAAAAGTGCCATAAGGCACCACTATACTGATTTGAGCATATACCCAAAAGACTCCATACCTTACAGCAAAGAGCCATGAACACCCACCTTTGGGGTAGTTTGAATGGGAAATGTTTCCCATAGGATCAGGAATTTGAGTATTTTATTTTCAGTAGGTGCCACTGTTTGGAGAGGTCACATGGCAGTGTATCCTTGACAGAGGTAGTACATCACTGATGGACAGGCTTTGAGGGCTTAAAGTCTCACCCACTTCCAGTTCACTCTCTGCGTCATGCTTGTATGTGACGTGATCTCTCAGTTTCCTGCTGTCATGCCTACTGCTTACTGCAAAGCCTCCTCACCTCATTGAATCCTATCTTATAAGGAATGTAGTTCCTAATAAACTCTATTTTCCTTGAGTTGCCTTTGCTCATGAGACTTTATCAGAGCAACAGAGAGGTAACTAATAAAATGGTCAACATTGCTCTAGTCATACTAGCTAGGAAACAAAAGCAGTCTACATATCCATAAACTCATGGATGGAATTTTATTAACTGCAAAGGAATATGCAGTTGTGAAATTTATACAAAAATTAATAGAACTCAGAACACACATACACACACACACACACACACACACACACACACACACACACACTGAGTGAGGCAACTCCTAGAAATATAAAGCCTCTTGTTCTCTCTCAAATGTGGAACCCAGCTTTGAATATTTAGGTTTTTGTATATCATTTGGAATGCTCCTTGATATCAGAAAACTAGAAAGTGGCGATGTAGTGGAGGAGGTATCTGAACATGTGACAGGAGAGGAAGAATATTGGGCTGACAAGGTTTCTCATGAATGTGTATGGAAAGAGAAGAGGTAAGTAGCAACCCAGCAATTTGATAGAAGATGATGGTGGGTCTTTCATACAGCTAAGACAAATACACTCTAGAAGAGCCAATGGGTTTGTACTAGACAATATCACAGACATTTGAAAGCGGTAGTTGAGAGATGTGCTCAGTTTCTGCCTGGTCCAATTTATGTACACTTGAGCAAAGCAACAGCAAAAAGGTCAGAATAGGGCTGAGGTGGTTGCTAAGTGGTAGAACTCTTGCCTTGAAGGCATGGGACTCTAGGCTTGATCCTTAGTAATTTGTTACTAGGAAAAAATGGTGAACTGGTAAGATGGTTCAGGGTAAAAGTGAATGCTTTACAAGCCTAACAACCTGAGTTTAATCCCCAGTTCCCACAATAGGAGAGAATCGACTACCAAAAGCAATGCTCTGAACTCCACCATGTGTAGTCTGTGGTTCCTGTGGACACACATATACCCACATACCACATACCCACACCACACATACACACACACACACACACACACACACACACACACACACCACATACAGACACATACACACCACATACATATACAACATAGATATATACAAACTACATACATGTACACACACCACATACAAACACATACACACACATCACATACAAACACATACACAGAATAAATAATAATACACATAATAATAAACACAATAATAGAATTTAAAAATAAAACAAAGGTCAGAAGTATCTGGAGCTGTGTTTTCTGAACTCTGAGGAGAACCAATTACGCATCTATTTCAGAACAAAGCCAAACTGAACTAGCGATGGATATCAAAGTGAACATGAAAATTGTGGGCAAAGAAAATGAAGGTCTCATGCAAAAGTGGGGTACAAACAATGTTAGGAAGACAAGAAAGCATAAATTGCAGCTTTCAAAATCAGCAACCATAAAGAATAAGACTTTGTGATTTGCACCCTGAAGGAGTAAATGGCTTGGTAGTTGACCTTCATTCACAAGAAAACTGTCACATATAAAATAAATGTGTTAAAAGCAGGCCTCTGGGACTGTCACCCTTGAGAGAGAGAAAGTATGACCTTTATACCCCCCCCAAGCTTTCTTCCTTGACATGTTTCTAGTACAGTAAGTAACCCTTAAACACAGCAACAAAATAAATGGAGGAGTTGTATAACTAATTGCAAGGCCTATGATCAACATTCTAGGTTGTCCCAGTGACTGCAACTTGTAAGGAAGGGCAATAAGAAGGAGACAGTATACTGACTGGATGCTCAGGTGTCTGCACCAGGACTCTAGGGCAGGTAATTCTAGAAGCCAGCAAGAGTTCATATGCAAAGAAAATCATCCTGTCAACATGGCAGTCCAATATGAAAAGACTAGAGTAAGAGAATTTGGGGTGGGGACCTAAGGGTTGGTCTTTTATAGGTAGAGTATCAAAAAAATGGGTAATACCTCATCAGAAATCGCGAAGACCAGATATAAAAATGATGTTTTCTAAAATGCTGTGTTATATACAGTATTCTGATAAATGCTATATGCTATTTAAATTTACCGAGAAACTGGCTCTGGAATAGCATAGACTCTCCAATTTTAGACTCAAGTATGTTTGTTTCAAAGTCTCCTCCAAACCCTTGTCCTGGGAAGTCTGGCTCTGTGTAATAGGGAGCTGGAGAAACAGCAAACATCTAAGACAACAAAGCACGCTGCCCCCTTGAGAATACCTAGGAAGTAAACCTTCTCCAAGAGAATCACTATTGTTTATCACAAGGTCAAAAAATGCCTGTGATAGGAAAAAGAAACATGAAGGTCATTGCAGCAGACAGGTCTCAGTTAGGAAACTCAGCCACTGGCTCCTAATTCCCAAGTGGGTTCCTTCTAGATGTTTGTAGGCCCTTGCTTGACAGTGTTTCCTCACTTTCTCCCTCAGCTATGCTATCTTAGTTATCTCTGCTGGATGTTATAAATTCCTGAGTGATGCTTTGCTGGTCATCTGCTGTTCTATCTGGTACTTGCTATTTGCTCTTTTACTCTTGTTTTCTATGCACTTCATAGATTCATTCATTCAAAACAAAAGTACAGCTATCCTAGATTATTCTTCAGATCACACAGGACATATTCATTCATCACCTACACTGAATGAAATGAGGGAGCTTGAATGGTCTGGGCACTAGCAGTGAAGCCGCAATATACTCAGCTCTGCAGAGGACAATGCGCTCCAGCGCTACAGATTGAAATAAAACATAAAAGTAGAATCAAGCTATTAACATACAGCATCCATACCGCATTCAGAATGTCAGCTCCTCCTCCACTGACTGCAAAGGAGCTAAGGACATTCCTCGAACCAAGAAGCCTAAAATCCCCATCATGCCGACTCCAATCATCTTCTGTACCATTGTTAAGAGTCCAGGAAAGAATCTGCTCAGTTTTGCCAGTGCTTTAGCAGCTAGATACGAAGATTGGTGTGTCTGGTTGAAAAGGCAAGAAGCCATAAATGTACATTGTAATCTACACATTTGATTCATTTGGACCAAAGGAGCACTCCTTCACCACAACCAATCACAGAGAAACAGAGTCACCAGTGCTACCAAAAAAAAATTCAAGCAAAATCGCTGTGTTATTTGGAACCACAAAGTCAACCAACTACTCTGGATGACAACTGCCTTGATTTCAACAACCTGTCCTCTGGTTATGGGTTTTACATAATATGGAGTTTATCATTTTATATGAGAGTATATTTTTCCTCATAATGAGGTTTCATAATCACTATGCTGGCAAACTTATAATTTATTGCTTCTCACAGGTATGCAGAATGCTGCTTGTGAATATCTCACAGTGTATCAATTCCTCCACTCCTGGACTTTTAAACATGTTTAGCCTTAGCCGGTTACTCTAAATACTAAATGTTCTTGGGAGCATTTTCTCCGTAGCTTACAGTACACAATGCAAAGGTTTCAGTTGTCGATGTAGGAATGGAAATGCTTGATGGTGTGTTGTTTATTTATTCAGTTTTAATAAGTGCTATTAAATGTTTTAAAAATCGGTTTTGCAAACTTAAAATCAGCATGCAGGATATAAACGTTTTCCATTGTGCTGACTCATTAAAAAAACAAAAACAAAAACAGGTAAGATCTGCACTGCCCTGATTTTGCTGTTGTTTTCAGCCATGTTTTCAGTTGCGTAATAAGTGTTACGTTACTTTTCACTAATACCTCTCCCATGAATAAGAGATATGAGGGGCTCATGTGCATGAGAATATTAGCTACTTGGATAGAATCTTCCATGAAGTGTTGCTACTCTGTTGTGGCTTCTGCCTTTTTCTTACTTATTTGTAGTTCTTATATACTCATGAATCCCTTGCTATATGTATGGGTGCATTTAAATGGTTTCTTCTCTATTGAGTTTACTATACAAGGTGCCTTGTTTAGTTTTTGTTTGTTTTTGGTTTGGTTTGTTTCATTTTTTTTTACACTGATATCTGCTCAGCAGTGCAACCTGAGATGTCATAAGGTGATTACTGATATCTTAGCAATATTCAAATTTTCCAACAGTGACCAAGAACTATGTCAACATTTACTTAGATTTTTTTATCCTTGTCAGTGATTTACAGCTTCATGAATAATGATTTCTATATTAACTTGGAGATTTATGCCTAAGATTTGAGTATTTGATGCTATCAAGTCACTTTAGTTTTTAATTTTCCAATGCTATTGGTGATATATAAGGTATGTACTAGATAGTTTACTTCTAAACATAGATTTACTATGTGAGGTTTTGTTTATTACATCTCTATCTTCCCCATATATTCATCAAGTTTTTGTATGTTTGCTGTCACGACACTGTTCCTTGCTCTCTGGGTCCTTGTACATGTTTGTACATCCATGCATGGCTGAGAGTGGAATGGCTGCACGATGCTAAAAGGAAGTTTCGATAGGAGATAAACACCTGCCATCACATGTTCAGTGCCTCTCCTCTTAGTATACTGCCAATGTCATGGTTGTGAATTAGAATCTATGTGGTCATTAGTACAAATGTGCTGAGTGGCATATTCTATTAATGGCTGTGGAAAATTGTGTACTTACTTGTTAACTGATAAACATTTGGGTTATGAGCAGTTTTATCTAATATGAATTGCCCAAGGTCATGAACGTATCTCCTTATATTGAGTTGCAAAGTGTTGCTATTCTCTTTTACATTCTCATATGAGTTCTTCTGTGGGCATATTGAGTTTTCCTGGTTAACTAAATAAGAGAATCATACCATATTCTAGTTAAGGACATGTGTTTATTTAATTATGCAAAATGTGGCCAGATTTTTTTTAAAGTTATGCTAATTTATATTTATGGAAGAAAAACATGTGATACAATAAACATGCTATAAGAACATATGTCTCATTCTAATGAAAGCTTAGTAAATTCATTTATTTTTAAATTTAGAGGCTATGTAATATAAGGAAGAGTAAAGTCAATAATGCTACTTACTTTAAGGTTCATTTTATGAATAAATTTCTAGAATATGTCAACCTTGGATAGAAAATATGTCTGTCTTCTACAGGCTAAGGCTTTAGGAAGGGATGTCACACAGAGATCTATGGAGACAATTCTTGGCATAAATGAAAATTCAATGCCGTAAGTGTGGTAATGGCTACATTACCCCCTTTAATCCTCAGACTCACCTATATGTATATTTAAATATGTTTAAATTCATTGTGTCTAAATTGCTCACACAAAACAGCTATTCATAAAATTTAAAATACAAACACATGTTTGCATTTCATAAACAACCATGCAGTCTTTAGCCTAATTCATCATATCTTTAAGGTTTGTCCACAGTATTTCCTATTAAGGCCTTGACAATTTTTACCATTTGATTTGATTTGATTTTTTACATTTTTAGTTATTGTGCATCGTATGGGGTGGGCACATGATATCACAGTGCATACGATTATGCCCAAGGACAACTTAGAGTCCTTCTCTTATACCATGCAGGTCTCAATGATATACACAGGTCATCCATCAAACTTGATGGAAGGAAGCCATTTCACTAGCCCAGCATTTTCTTTTGTTTAAACATTTATGTCTGGTAAGAATAAAGATATTTTTACTCTTCAGTAAATGTGACATATTTTACTACTTGGTGTTTATTTGATTAATTTAGTAAGTTTTTGAAGATTTGTGTTTGTTTTGTTTTGTTTGAGACAGATTTTTACTATATAGTATTGGCTGGCCTGTAGGTCACTTTTGTTGACCAGGCTGACCTCAAACTCATAGAGATCTGCCTGTCCCTACCACTATGACAGCCATCTATACAATGTCTTATGCATTTACTGGGTTCACTCTTTTGCTTCTTATCACAATCCTTTGTGTCAGGAATTATTCCTATGCTACTTTCAGATAAGTAGACTGAAGGGGGCAGTTAACTGACTGCTCCCCATATCAGTCACTCAGTGGAAACTTAATGTCATTCTCCATACCAACTGCCTGTTTATTAAATACTACAAGTGTTCATGCAGTTCGGGTTTTATATTTTCATGTTGATTTTTAATTTGTACAAAATAGATTTGTACTTTGGGGAACATATTGAACCATTGCCTAAATTATGCTACAAAGTTTCCAAAACCTCAAGAATTCCCTCAAACCATCATTGTACCAACCATATACTCTTACAGCAGCTACGTGAAGAAACTACTAGTGGCTTTCTGTTCTTATCATTTGTCAACGTACAAGATATTATGTAAATGCAATATTTTAAATCTGAGTTCATTTTCTGTGCATTATTAAACATATAGATAATAATGGGGTTCATTTATTGAAGACCCAGAAATGAACCCACACACCTATGGTCACTTGATCTTTGACAAGGGAGCTAAAACCATCCAGTGGGAAAAAGACAGCCTTTTCAACAAATGGTGCTGGCACAACTGGCGGTTATCATGTAGAAGAATGCGAATTGATCCATTTCTATCTCCTTGTACTAAGGTCAAATCTAAGTGGATTAAGGAACTCCACATAAAACCAGAGACACTGAAACTTATAGAGGAAAAAGTAGGGAAAAGCCACCAAGATATGAGTACAGGGGGAAAATTCCTGAATAGAACAGCAATGGCTTGTGCTGTAAGATTAAGAATCAACAAATGGGACCTCATAAAATTGCAAAGCTTCTGCAAGGCAAAAGACACAGTCAATAAGACAAAAAGGCCAGCAACAGATTGGGAAAGGATCTTTACCAATCCTAAATCTGATAGGGGACTAATATCTAATATATACAAAGAACTCAGGAAACTGGACTCCAGAAAATCAAATAACCCCATTAAAAAAATGGGGCTCAAAGCTAAACAAAGAATTCTCACCTGAGAAATACTGAATGGCTGAGAAACACCTGAAAAAATGTTCAACATCCTTAATCATCAGGGAAATGCAAATTAAAACAACCCTGAGGTTCCACCTCACACCAGTCAGAATGGCTAAGATCAAAAATTCAGGTGACAGCAGATGCTGGAGAGGATGTGGAGAAAGAGAAATACTCCTCCATTGTTGGTGGGATTGCAGGCTTGTACAACCACTCTGGAAATCAGTCTGGCGGTTCCTCAGAAAATTGGACATAGTACTACCATAGGATCCCGCAATACCTCTCCTGGGCATATATCCAGAAGATGGTCCAACCGGTAAGAACGACACATGCTCCACTATGTTCATAGCAGCCTTGTTTGTAATAACCAGAAGCTGGAAAGAATCCAGATGTCCCTCAACAGAGGAATGGATACAGAAAATGTTGTATATTTACACTACTCAGCTATTAAAAAGAATGAATTTATGAAATTCCTAGCCAAATGGATGGACCTGGAGGGCATCATCCTGAGTGAGGTAGCCCAATCACAAAACTCACATGATATATACTCACTGATAAGTGGATATTAGCCCAGATACTTAGAATACCCAAGATATAAGATACAATTTGCTAAACACATGAAACTCAAGAAGAACAAAGACCAAAGTGTGGACACTTTGCCCCTTCTTAGAATTGGGAACAAAACACCCATGGAAGGAGTTACACAGACAAAGTTTGGAGCTGTGACGAAAGGATGGACCATCTAGAGACTGCCATATCCGGGGATCCATCCCATAATCAGCTTCCAAACGCTGACACCATTGCATACACTAGCAAGATTTTGCTGAAAAGACCCAGATATAGCTGTCTCTTGTGAGAGTATGCCAGGGCCTAGCAAACACAGAAGTGGATGCTCACAGTCATCTATTGGATGGATCACAGGGCCCCCAATGGAGGAACTAAAGAAAGTACCCAAGGAGCTAAAGGGATCTGCAATCCTATAGGTGGAACAAGAATATGAACTAAGCAGTACCCTCCCCAGAGCTCATGTCTCTAGCTGCATATGAATTAGAAGATGGCCTAGTTGGCCATCAGTGGAACGAGAGGCCCATTGGTCGTGTAAACTTTATATGCCTCAGTACAGGGGAACGACAGGGCCAAGAACTGGGAGTGTGTAGGTGGGGGAGTGGGTGGGGGAGTGTGTGGGGGACTTTTGGGATAGCATTGGAAATGTAAATGAAAGAAATACCCAATAAAATAAATAAATTAAAAAAAAGAAATTCATTATAATTGATTTTTAATTATCTAAGGCATCAACTAATATCTAATTTTGCTAATTCCAATGAAAATTGACTTAAAATTGAATAAAATATATTAAATTATTGCAAAAAATGTATAATATGTTTTGATGTACATACATATCATAAAATGTTTCAGCATAAATCTAATAAACATAATTTATTCCAAAAAATAATGGGGTCCATTATTATGTGTCCATGAATATGTATAATGTATTTTGATAAAGTTAAGCTCCATCATCCTCTCTTTTCCCTCTTCCATTTCTGACCTTCTTCCCTTTTTCTAAGTAGTTCCTCTTTTACCTTCAAATCTTTTTCAATCAGTCAATAAATTTCACTGGAGTTGCTTTTAGAGGCATGGATGAGGGATTGCTTTCAGAGGCATAGGCATCATTCTAGTGGCTACAGTACTGACGAAGAAAATTTGAGGTTCCTTGTGCTCAGAAACACTCAATTAGGCTTTCTCTGTGTCCTTTTGTTCCTTATTTCTTGGGTATTTATATTGGTAAGTTTTTATTTTTTGCTTGACACAAAATAGAGACACCTTGGAAGAGAGACCTCAATCAAGGAATAGCCTCCATCAGTGGCTTATTGGCACGTCTGTGGGATGTTTTAATGATTCTAGTTGAGGGCCAATATAAGAAGTCCCACCTCACTGTGGGTGGCAATACTGCTAGGCTAGTGGGACTGAGCTATATAATAGCATGCTAGCCAAGTCAAGAGAACTAGCCAGTAACAGTATCTCACCACAGATTTTGTTTTAAGTTCCAGTCTTGATTTCCCTGTATAGACTATATCATGAAAGTCAAATCCTTGCCTTCCCAAGTTGATTTGAATCGTGGTATTTTTCACAGCAAGAAAAAACAACCTAGAAAGTTATTGTTTTTCTTTTTCACTAACGGAAGGACAACAAAGTTTCAAGTTTTGGGCAATGGTTTTCTATTTATCTGGGTAAATACCAGACTCTAGTTACTTGTTCCTCTCACTAGTCAATACTGAGGCTTTTAAGAAGGAGCCAAAGTCTTACAAACTGTCTGTACCACCTCACATACCCACCAACAATGACTGAGGCTTCCTACTGTCCACATCCCCTCCTTACCAGCACTTGACCCTTGCCACTTTTAGCTTTTGATATTCTAGTAAGTATGTAGTAGTGTCTCACTGCTTTTTAACCTGATGATGACATCTGATATTGAGCCTATTTTTCTCTTTCTTTTCCCTTTGTATATTTTGATGAATGTCTATGCAGGTATTTACCTGATTTTCAACTGGTTTGCTTATTTTTGCAGTGTTGAATTTTAAGAGATTTTTGTATACTTATGATATTGTTTCTGTTAGAAAATTATTGCAAACAAATGTTCTTTCCAAGGTATGGCTTGTCTTTCCTTTTTCTTAATGGTGTCTTTCACAGAGCACAAATTTTAAATTTTAGTAAGGTCCCATATGGCAATTGCTGGTGCATTGTGCTTTGAATTTAATCCCGTTTATTAGGGAAGGATTTTCTGAGCTCTGCACTAAGCCATGAGAAATCTGCCTGCCATTTTGTAAACTATAAAGGGTACCAGACTCCATACTGAGCAACTTGCATCCTGCACAATGCTAAATCCTTCCAATATCTTTACAGAATGGATACAAACTTAAATCTTTATTTTATTCCACAGTGGGTTTAAGACTGATCGAATTGCCTGATGCTGCAATGATAGTAAATGTGAAGTTAATGTTTTACCCTAAACAGTCTGAGCTGGTGTCTGTGTAGCTTGTCACTATGCTATCCTGATGCCTAGAAACTGAGGTGGTGTTAGGTCAAGCCCAGCACCTAGAGGTGGGGTCTTCAAAAGCTTCAAATGATAATTCATCTGATTATTCTGCTTTCTTTAAGCCTCAAGTTTCAATATCATACGTTTCTACTCTATATATTCTTAAAACATATTTTGATAAAAAAAGAATTATGTTATCTCCCCCACCTCCATTTCTTTCCTCTGACTCCTTACTAGTACTCTCCAACCCCTCCTATTAGCTCGCCTCTGACTCTTTTTAGTTCATAGGTTCTTTTTCTTTGAATATTATTGTTACTTGTATATGTATGTTGGTTTTTATGCAGAAATATATAAAAGTAACCTGCTGAGTCTGTTTTTGTTTTTTTTATGTGTATATGGTTTCAAGATACATTGCTTCATATAGGAGAATCAAAAGAGAAACTCATCCTTGGGACAGACCCATTATACTTCTCCCAGGAGTCATTAGTTAGCTGTAGTTCTTTGTCTAGGAGTGCGAGCAACATTTCTGCTCCATCCACATTGACATGTCCATTGCTATTGCCATTATACTAGGCTGATTTATGCAATCATTTCCAGGAAATGATTCACATAAAATTTCCCAGTACTCTGGCTCTTATGACCTTTTGCCCCTTATTTCATAATATTTCCTAAACAAGAGCTGTGATTTATATATATCTGTTGGTTCTGAGTTTCTTAAAACTGATATTTGCATCAGGTCAAGTTGTGGTTTTCTGATTTTTATTTGTAGAAAACGGTCTTTGTTTTCTCTAAACAGAAGCTTCCATGATGAGGAATGGTAGATACCTTCATCTCTTGCTATAAGGATAAGATTTATAATGTAGTAAGGAATTTATGCTGGCCTAGCAATAAATTCAGTGGACTCTTCACTAAGGACTAACACCTCAGTAGCCCTGGAAAGATAGCTAGGTATCCAGCAGCAGGCATGGTTGCTTACCTGTTAAGTCCAATTAGACAATTTTTAAGTCACCACTGACATGTAAGTATAACTCATTGAACCTTTATAGATATCTTGGCATGCTGGTCATTTTCACGGTTCATAGGTACAGCTAGGTAGACCATTTTTCTCCTTTTCCTTGGCAGCTTGCATAGAGTTTGCTTTCAGTTCAAATCTAGCTAGAATCATCTCTGTGTCAGAAGTGTGCCATGTCTTCAGCAATAGAGGTTCACCCTCAAACTATGAGAGGTAGCCATAGAATAAAGTGACAATCTATACTGCTTTGTGAGTTTCTTGGAATAACCTAACCAATCCCTCAAAAGGAGGTTTCTCATGCATGTTAGTGGGCTTTTTTGCTAGTCAATGGTTCTGGTGGGGAATACTCTTACTAACCACATCCCTTTTACTTCCAACAAGCACACCAGCGGCTGAACACAGAGTACTAGATACCCTGGACACCTAAAACGAAGTCTACTGTACTCCATGGAGCTCAAACCAAGAATATCTGCCTGATTCTATTGTCTCTTTTCTAAAACATTTTCTCTTGTTAAAAAATGAGAACTGTCTGTTTCTCTCCCTCTCCCTCCACCCTCTCCCTCTCCTCTCCCACTTCTCTCTCATTCTCTCTCTCTCTCTCTCTCTCTCTCTCTCTCTCTCTCTCTCTCTCTCTCTCTCTCTCTCTCTCTCTCTCCCTCTCTCCGTAGAAATTCAGCCAGCCCCTCATCGCCTCTGACTTCTTGGCACCTGCTAGCTTCTCTTTGGAAATTCTTCCCTAGTAACTTGGCACAGTGCATCTTTTCTCTCATTCCAGAATCAACACTCAGTCTGTTGTATTCCTTACTTCATGCTCTGATTTACTCCTTCCTTGAAGTTCTGCTGCTCTCTTCCTTGATACTTGCTATATTTCCCTGCTATGAAATGTGCCTGTGTGAAAGTTGATTTGGCTTAACTCTTTCCTCTTCCTGAACTGAAGCTATGTTTATCTTATCTATTGTTAAATTTATAGCACGAGCAAAGTATCGGGTACAAGAAAAGGTTCTTTTGCTGTGAATTCCTCTTCAGTGCTTAGAAATGTCAGTCTTTATCAATGGCTCACTCTCTAACACATCTCATATAGAATTAGGGGAAAAGTTCCCTCCTCCATTGTACTTTGTGTAAATGTCTTTTGGATTTTTTCTTTGTGCAGTAAGTCAGTAGCATTCATGTACATGTATGGGTCCCCTTAAGACTCCAAGCAACTGAAGTCTGAATTGTTCTTTACTCCTACTGCATAATATGTGATCTCTTATAGTTGACTGCACACTTCCAATACCCAGCTCAGCATCTGGCACATAAAGAGTAGTCAGAGAGTTATTTCTGGATATATGAAAGAATAACAACCATAAGTTTATAGAATGTCCTGTTTAATGGGTTCCCTCCCCCTGCCCACTTGACACAATCTAGAACAGTGTTTCTCAATCTGGGGGTTGCAACCCCTTGGGGGCTCAAATAACCCTTTCACAATGATCACCTAAGACCATCTGGATATCTGACATTTTAATTATAATTTATCATGGCAGTGAAATCACAGTTATAAAGCAGCAATAACTATCAATGCAAACCAAAATGAAACCCAGCAGGGCAAACAAAAATTCCTGTAGCTCTCTGCCTGGTATCTGGGATCTTAGTTTCAAAGAGCATAGATCACCCCACCCCTTAACCTTAGCTGCCTGCATCATATGGCACATCACTCTCTTGGGCTGGTTCCACTCCAGATATGCAGATCTCCCTTGCAGATGTCTGTAGTTCTTGGCGTTTCTAATATTTGGGGGTCTCTACTACAATCCAGGCTTCAAATTTGTAGTTTTACTCAATGGCCTCTCATAACAGATGCTCTCTTGCTACCTGTTATCTGGCCTAAGTAGCTCTTTGAAAGTATGGAGTAAGAATTTACAAGTCCTAAGAACCCTACTCTTATATCTTTCATACCAATAATCCAGACACTTCCAGGTTTTACTGTCAGCTTGGGATGGACCCAGGCCACCTTGAATCATATTAGCAACATCTTTTGTATGCTATTATTGATAAGAGCATAAAAGACCCCTAAGTCTTCTTATTTCACATTTGAAAGTTTAATCATCTTGCCCTAAGAATACTTATTGTCTAAATTCAGGACAGCATATTTTTCCTTAGTGGCGCTAATTTAATAATTACAGCTTTTCTTTAAGTACATGCCTTGGCTGTGACATTAAACTCAAGTGCTTTTTGTTCTCCAAATTGTACATTTGAAAAATTATTTTTGTTATTTGTTTTCCATTTGTTTTATTTTCATCCTAGATCCACATAAGGGTTATAGGTAATAACCAATCAGCAAGCTCAATGTTGTACTGTCATGAAATTTTCCTCCACCAAAGATATTAGTCCATTCGCTTTTTACTTTCGTCTAGGATATGTACATAGGACCCTGGAGGAGGCAGTCAAAGTCTTTGCTAAAATACCGCTACCACAGCCTCTAGCCCACTTCTAACAGAGACTTTGTTCTCCTCTGACACTTCTTGGGCCAGGCCTCCATAGTATATATTACTGTCAGCCCGACTTTGATATGGGCCAAGGCAACAAAGTCTTTCAGATTCCATCTAGAATAACCAATTAAACCCTACTTATAGCACTCAAATGATTTTCTAGTCCAAATTTGAAAGTCTGCCACATTCCTCCCCTAAATCAACATGGTTAGTTTCTTCAACACCACCCTTCAGGTACCAACTCTGTATTAGTTATTTGTTATTAATTGCTGTGATAAAATGTCAGAGCCAGAGATGGCTTATGTGTGAGTTCATTTTGGCTTATGATTCCAGCACAAGAGAGTCTATAATGGCAGGGGAGGTATAACAACAGGTGTACAGAGCAGGAAGGTGAGAAATCACCTCTTCAGCTGCAAACATGAAACACAGTGTCAAAGTAGATGAAGCATCAGGCTTTAAACTCCCAAAGCATGGCCATACAGACATATTTTTCCCACAACACTCAACTTCCTAGAGCTTCCATAACATATCCAAACATCACTCCCAACTGGAGAACAAGTTCTCAAATACCCAGTCTATTGATGAAATTTCTTAATCAAACAACCATGCATTCAGACAGTATATTACATGGATCCTGAAACTCTTCCATTTTTAATTCCAGTATATACAAAATGAGAGCCAATGATCTGCTATAGGTTATCCTACCTCATACTGCACCCCTAAAGTATATTCTAACTCCCCTAATTTTACTAAATCCCTCTGTTTAAAGTAATCCTGAGGCACACAAGATGAGACAGATGTAACACTGGCTGGAAGTAGAACACTCATGATAAAAATGTAGCCATCTTGTTGACTCTCAGTGTTAGGGTCACAGATCACAGTTTGGTGCAGCTTCTGCCTCCTTCGTGATTTCACGATCTTACAAACACAGGTTGCTCAGTCAGGAAGGCTTCATAGATGTTTTTGCTTCTGAAAATTCATCTTGGCCTAGAGATGAAAAATCTGAGCCAACTCGTTATCTTCCTCAGAGCATATGTGGATGTTGGTTCCAAGTCTGTCTTACCAGCTCTCTCTAGCTCTAAAGGAAAATGAACATTTGAATTGCCAAGGTTCAGGTTCAGTGTATGTAGTAGCCCAAGGAGCAAGGCATACTGAAAATCAGTGGTTCAAGATTGGATTTAGATTTGGGCACTGAGTGAAAGATCATCTTGATTTGTCAAGTTTCCCTCCCCTGTTCTTTCTATCCCATTGCCTCTGTCCATTTAAGGTCTTTATTGCATATCTCCTGAGACATGACAATTTTTTTCTCAGGGTGATCTCCCTGTCTTTAGCCTGGCCTCATCCTTGACATTCTTTACAATGTACAAACTTGACTTCCACTAATGCAAATCACCCTGTGACAGAAGCCTCCAGGAGTCAAGCATTGCCTGAAGAATGCATGTTTAGCACAGAATAATTAAAGCAAGCTAATTCACGTATTCATCACACAAATATTTATTTGTGATAAATTTTGAAATTTATTTTTATAGGGGATAAAAGATTTGGTGCAGTGATTACCTTGGAAGCAGGATAACTAGAATTTGATCCACAAAACTATGGGCATAGTGACACATACTTGTAATTCAAACATGAGGGAAGTGGTAATAGGCAGATACATGGGGCTTGCTGGCCACACATGATAGTCTAATTGGTTAGTTTCAGGCAAATGACATCTCTGTTTCAAAGGAAGCATTCCAGAGATTAACACCTAAGTTTGCTGTTCTCTAGCCTCCAAAGTCACAAGCACCCAAGAACATGACCATGTGTACACTCATGTGTACACACACAGACACACACACACAGATGTACGTGCATGCACACACACACACACACACACACACACACACACACACACACACACACACACCAGATAGCTTTTTAAATATCATTTTTTACAAGGGACAAAGCTGTCATGCCTGGCATAAAGTTTCCCCAACATCATTCCCACGGTTTGTTATATTGCACATATTCTTCCACCTCATTCACTACATCCTTCACCACAGGGTATGGGGTATAGTCAGCACCAGAATGGACTGTTCTATCCTGAGCTTTTGTCCCCGCCGGCAACAACACAATCAGGACAACTGGAATCTTCTGCAGCAAAGCTTTTATTGCTTGCTTATCAGGAGGGAAGACCCCGAACCAGGAAAATGGCGCTGCTTATATAGCCCGCAGCGTGACGTTTCAGCACCTGATGTGGCGTGACAGCTCCTGATTCGTTGCTTGCCCATCACCCCATTACTAAGCCGCAAGATGGGCAGTGACTAGGCGTGAGTTCACTCTTGCACTTGTGCATAAGGCTTATTTACTAGTTAGGCACAGTGGAAGCCAGCGCCATCTTATAATGGCGATTGCTCGCGGCACGGCTCTCCACACTGTTCTTTCAGTTGCATGAACCATAGAATTTCATATATGTATTTGTATCTCTATCTATCTCTGTGATATATATGGAAATTTAGAGGTAAGTCACAGCAAGTCCTTCATTCAAACATCAAGAAATTGTGGTTTCTTTGTTTGATTATATGATCATACATATATAATTAAATGAATCTCCCATGGACTGATAATCTCTAGTGAGACCTTACCACAATCTAGACATAAATAAAGGATGCCACAGTGAACTTTACCAGTGGAGAGAAGGAGTAAATCAAAAATGAGATGAACGTGAACTCTCTGTCTTCGCTATTTGTCTAAAAATGAAACAGTGATTAGCAAGAACACAAGGTTTTACACTTGCTCCCTTTATCCTTTTAAGAAAAATATGTGTTCTCACTCTTGTAATGTTGCTTCTCAACACAATGGTGGCCCTATATGGACCTGAGAGTAGACTTTACTCCTCATGCACTTCCCTACAGCAGAACATACAAAAATCAGAAATCCTGAGGTTCAAGACATCATAAATGAAATGATCCTGATAGATGTCCACAGAATATTCTACCCAAACACTACACAGTTCAAACTCTTCTCAGCATCTCTTGGAACGTTCTCTAAACTAGATCACATATTATGACATAAAACAATTCCCAACAAATATAGGAAAATTGAAGTAACTATTATTTTAGTTTTTATTGATGCTTTGTAAATTTTACACCATGCATTTCAACCCCACTTATCTCTCCTTCCCTCCATATCTGCCCTCTGCCTTTGTAGCCTCTCCACAAAAGAAAGGAAAACCAAACCAAACCAAACCAAAAAACCTATCTTACCTTGGAAGCTGCACTGTGTACATGGTGTGCCACACAGTATACCCTTTTGTCTAAACATCTTGTAAATGTTTACTGCAATATGTCACTGGTCTGGTTCAAGGACTCTGGTTTCTGCTACTCTATCAATACTGGATCCTCACCAGGAGTCCTCTCAGATATCTTCATGTTGCCCTGTGTCATAGAGATCCTGCAGCTTTGTATCTGTAGGACCAGTCCTTTTCTATGCCCCAACAGTTTACATATGATGTAGATGATGGAGTAGGCCAACTCAAAGCCCTGGATCTGGGTCTACATAGCAACTGACTTGGTCATTATGCCAGTTCTTCTGCATTCATGCCATGAGAGCCAGCTCTCCTATACTCACATAAGGGCACAGTGTGTGTGTGTGTGTGTGTGTGTGTGTGCTTAAGACCTTGCAAAAACAAGACTAAACCAAATCCAAAAGCAATTGGTGGAGATAACATCAAAACAGAAATTACTGAAATAGAAATGAAAACAAATACAAAGTTTTAACAGTTCAACTACCTTCTGAGTAAAAGGTGCCCACTCTCTCTACTTGCTTTAATACAGTGTTTGAAGACTTAGCTTGAGGGATAAGAAAAGCTAAAGAAATAAAAGGGATACAATAGGAAAGGAAGAATTTTGAGTCTCTCTATTTGCAGATAGCATAATCGTATACATAAGATTCTTTATTGATTTTACTAGAAAGCTTCTTGAGTTGATAAATACTTTTGGCAAAATGGCAGTGTAGGAAATTAACCTATGAAAACTAGTAGCCTTTTCACGTACTGATAATAAATATATGGAGAAAGAAATTGGGGAAATAATCACATTCACTATAGCATCAGAAAATTAAAATATCTTGTGAAAAATGTAACCAGAAAAATTAATGAACTCTACAATTGAACATGTTAAGACCTTTAAGAAAGAAATTAGAAAACATGAGAAAATGGAAAGACCTCCCATTGGGTTTTTTTTAGAAGAGAAAAATAAATTTTGTAAAATTTGTCATCCTACCGAGAGCAAACTTCAAACTTCCAAGACCATTCTTCACGCAGCAAAAAGAAGCTCTGAATTTATATCACATAAATGATGGCCTAAGCTACTCTGAACAAAAAGAATATTGCTGAAACATCAACATATCCAATTTCAAATTGTATTTAAAAAGACATACTAATAAAAACAGTATGATATTTACCTAAAATAGACATCAATAGACTAGACTCAAATTTTTTAATTAATTAAAAGTGTTCATTGATAATTTCCCTCATATACATAATGCATGCTTATCACTCTCACTCCTACCCTCTCCCCTTTCACATTACCTCTACCTACTCAATTCATTATTCTCTATAAATATTTTTTAGTTTAATCTTTATGCTTGTTGTTTTATGACATATTAAGTTTAACATGTCATCTGCATGAACACAAATTTGGAGCTTTCTGTTGGAGCTGCTCAGCTATGGGTATCTAATTTAAGACAATAACTGCTCCTTTCCCAGAATCTATCGGTAGCCAATAGTCCAGCAGAAAGGTAAGAATCCATTGCCGCCCACCACCAGTCTGTGACTGACTGACAATGCATTTCATCGTCCTTTACTTTATTCTCTGGTTCTTACATATTCCCCTCCCTCCTCTTCTTCAATGTTCATGTAGCCTCAAAGGTATGGTGTAAATGTCTTGTTTAGAGTTAAGAACTCAACTGTCATTTATTTTCTCTGTCTTTGGCAGCTTGTAGTCCTATTTCACCACCTTGCAAAGAAAGGTTTCACTGATTAAGGCTGAGAGTAGGTTTTCTTCATGTTGGCAAAACCACGGAGATTCAGAAGCATTTTAATGTTATATAAATATAGTCAAACAGTAGTAAATCACCCCTCCCCAGCACTGTGCTTAGGTGTATGACCTCCCTAGACATGGCTTCCCTAAAATGGAGACAGTCTCCTTTCCAGTAAGAGCTGGTTGATGCCACTGTAATACAGGCAGGCACAATTTTCCTGACAAATTAATTTAGTGTTTGTAGGATTCAGAGCTGGGTTAAGGTAATGACGATTTGCTCTCCTAGCAGCATGTATGGTACTTGACGCATTGTGAAAGCTACACAGAGGGAGGACAGTCCCACCTCAGTCCCAGCCTGCTTTCTCTGTATCTCGTGGCTGTGTGTGGTGTCTTCAGGAAAAAAAAAGTTCTTCTCATTTTCTAGTAACCAAGAATACTGTCAAGAGTCTGAATTGTCTGCAGAGACTCCGTGGCTTCAGAAATATTCTGAAGTGTCATGAAATACACTTCATTACTGAAACAGAGGAAAGTCTTATTATCTTCATAAATGATATCAGATTCTCATTAAAATACTTAATCTAAAAATGAGGGGAATAAAATTAGATATTTTCCAGTAGTCTTAAAAATAACACATCTAGGTAAATAATGTACAGCTATATCTATAAAATGGTCATGAGGGCTAGTGTACTCTAAGGCTTAGGGGATATTACATAAGAGCACGTAGCTTATAAACAGCCAGCCACAGGGAAAGCATCACTTTATCTAATAAACAGAAGGACAGCTATACAAACTGTGTTCAGTGATGCTGCCCCAAGGGAGATACTTGCAGCCTATAATTCCATGTACTCACTCTAAAATGCAAAGATAGCTGTTTGTAATTAAGGATATACAGTAGTACAGCTTGCTGTTTATGCCACTGTCTCTTTTGAATGCAATGAATATAACAGATCAAATCCTTCAAACTAAAGTTATATGGAAAGCAACAGACAGAAGGAAGAGAAGAAGGGAGAGAGCATGGGGGAAAGGAAGGAAAAAAGCAAGAAGTTTAACCTGGAAAGTGTTAAGAAGAAGATAAGGAGGAAGAGAAAGGGGAGGAAGAGGAAAGGAAAATTTGAGGGTATAAACTGGAAAGCATCTAAGGGAAGGGGATGACCAGAATGGCTTCCTAGAACTAGCTCTTAGCTCTTGTGCTTTGGTACCAAAAGCTAGCCAGTATTTGGCCAAGCTAATTTACACAACTGCTGAGAAATTGTCTTCCACAACCCAGCATCAGTAAGAACAGAGGGCATTCCAGTTGTTTTTGCGGGGGTCAGTGCTGCACCTGTGTGTCTTGTTCTCAATCAGAGGGCTGCCTGTGTTGTACAACACTCTTGGTAAGCTAGGACATGCCATTACCAATCTGAGGTCCCACATGGCACTTGACAGGCAGGCAGTCCTTGACTCCTGGGACCTGTAAAGACGTGATTAACTTTGCAACTTAAACTCAGCTACATCCTTCAAACATCAAGCTGCATATGCCTGTCTACGTTGCAGCTCAAATTGGATTTGACTTAACCACTGTCAAAGTAGCTGGCTGTTAATTGATGCAATAGACAGAGAAGTCTCAAATACATGTGTAGGTTGAGGATGGGCTATCAGAAAAATAGAAATGTCTGTAAGGAAGATTAATACCACAAGAAGCCATTGTTACACTATGAGTAACCCATAGCTGTGGTCTGAGTGCTTCTACATTTTGGTGGTCCTTAGAGTGGCTCCCTGACTGACAGGTGAACTTATGATTATCCTAAACTCACGCTCTGTCCTCCTCATCAGATCCATTGGAGGCTCCATGTGTTCTCAGAGAATGCTTTAGGAGAGGGTCAGGTCCCCATCAGTGACCTGGTGGCTACTTGATCATCTAGGAATAACCTATATAGCTGGTCTTGTCCTTACACTGTATCTGGGTCCAGTTCTCAAAGGCTGCTTCTCATTACACTCAACTTATGCTCTGAAGTTAGAATAGAACCTCTTTATTCACACTCCACAGGGTTAATCCAGCCCATGGAGAACTCCTCTGAATCCAGTCTGGATCCTCCCCACCTGCCTAATGTGCTTCTTCCCACAGCAGAGTCTTGATGAACCCTTGACAGCTCCAGATCCTGTTGCAGAGATTCAGCTGTCCCTGAGCAGGAGACTCCATAGCAAACTTCCCAGCTTCTGGACAGAGCGAAAGGACAGAACCGTAGGCAACAAAGCCAGAACGAGGAGGCTCTTGGAGTCAAGGAACTCATTCTCACCAGAGGTCTTATCCTCTGGCTTCTGGCTGCTGATAGGAGGGAGGAAGCAGGGCTCAAGGGATAGAGGTGATCCTGAGAGAGGAAGGGTTATGGATAGGCCACTGAGTAAGGAGAGATTCTGTTAAGGACCAGAGATGATCTGAGCTAGCAGGTTCTGACCATCTCTGTGGAGCAGCGCTATTGGTCTTGCTGTGAGGTCACCACAAGAGAAAACTGAGGTCCAGGTGGAAGAGCAAGAGTCAGGCACTCTTGCTACATGGTTTTGGCTGGTCTCTCTTCTTTTAAACAAGCACCATGGTACCCTAGAGAGAATGGAGGGTATGTTAAAATCTGTGACCCAGCCTTGAATGCAGGTTCATGAGCATAGGAAACAGGACACGTGGCAGTGAGTATAACATGCAGGGATCCTTCTCCTAACCTCTTTAAAAGGTCATTTTCATTGGGCTCTGGATTACCAGTCTTTCCACTTTTCCCACCAGAGAAGGACTCTGTTGGATGATGGTGTCCACATGTATACGTCCACCTCAACTTCGGACTGAAAGAAATGTCTGTTCAGTGCTGCTGCTGAAACTGGGACCTGAGTTCTCACAGCAAGTCCTATTGTCCCTTCCCAGAGGTTAGCACACCAGGTAAGACCCAAAGTATAAAACATCTCCTCATGGGTCTTGCCTCTGGATGCCACTCTTGGAGAAAAGAGTGGGACAATTCTTGGATCTCTTCTGTGTTGAAAGCTCCAAGTAGGAGAGCAATATTGACCATTCTGGGAATTGTTGTGTTGGGGTACCCAAAAGCACTTGGAAGTGAAAAGTTTCATCTCACAGAAACTTCCTGCTGATTCTAGGGGGAAAAATGGAAGGAGTATAGAAACAGGAAAGAGATGAGAATAAAACCTGAGGACATTGTGGCTGGCCTAAGTGTTACATTGACAAGTGTCAAGGGAGCCACCTAATGAGTATTTGGTTCAAAGGAGAAAGCATTCTCTGGGATAGACAAACTGTTGATCAACCGAGATGGAAACAGTCCACGCTTGATGGGATCTGCATCCATTGAATGATGCCCTGGGCTGAACTGGCTGGTGTTTTTTGGTGTGGGAGCCAAGCTAGAGAGTAAAGCTTGCTAAGGCATCCCATATGCAGCAGTAGACCATCATTGGCATTGCTAGTCTAGTTCTAACACAACAGCCCTGCTTATGACCTGGGGAAATTTCTTCCAAAAGCCCCTGACAAAAATGTGTTTATCAGAGTGAATGAGGCTGTTGGAGCCATGTGGTCCAGACCTGGGTTCCTCTAGCGCTCAGGTGGAACTTTCTATTGTAATCTGTGTGTATGCACAGCTCCTTTAATTGGGCAGAGCCAACATGGCCATGCTTTGAAAGCCAGATGAAGAGACTTCTGGCTCATCTTTACTATGAAAGCAATATTACTGAAGCATCACAAGTCCTCAAATAAAAAATGTTGTCTGTATTTAAATCAATACAGTGATGTGGGGAATTGGGCTATGCACAGAGAGGCTTGTCTCCAGTTGAGCTGAGGTCTGAACCCCGGAATGGTGGTAATTCACCTACATGACATGGTAGGCGTTCCCTCATGCTCCTGGAACTCTGGTTCCTGCCTAAGTTACCGCCTCCCACAGCCCCCACAAGGGAAGCATGGCTAGAAGTCACACAGACAATGTCCCAAGCTTCTGACCTTCAGGCTAAACTCCTCCCCAGTTACCTAGCAATAGTAAAGATAAAAAGGGCTATTCAGCCCCTTCTAGCTCTCTTACTCATCTCTCTCTTACTTCTCACCCTCTCACTCCTCTCTCTTCCTCCTCTCTCTTCTTTCTTTGTCCTCTCCTCTTCTCTCCTCTCACTCTCTCCCTCTTACTCTCTCCCTTTTACTCTCTCTTTCTCTCTAGCCTTCCCCCCCCCTCTTCTACCTTCTCCCTTTCTCCCTGCCTTTCTACAATAAAGCTCTAAAACCATAGAATGACTCTGCTCATCAAGGCCTCCTGCACTAGGAGGATGGGATAGGCTTTCTCCTAATGAGCCATTTCTAATCTCCCAATGAAAGGCCTTCCTGTGCTCCAGCCAAGATCTGTTGTGCTCACTCTCTTCAGTGTTGGGAACCTCTTCCCTCATCCCTCTCTTGTATAATCCCAGGACTTTAAGAAAGTAGCACTGGCACTTGGGAGGCAGAGGCAGGCAGATTTCTGATTTTGAGACCAGCCTGGTCTACAAAGTGAGTTCCAGGACACCCAGAGCTATACAGAGAAACCCTGTCTCAAAAAAGCAGAGAGAGAGAGAGAGAGAGAGAGAGAGAGGAAAGGAAAGGAAAGGAAAGGAAAGGAAAGGAAAGAAAAGAAAAGAAAAGAAAAGAAAAGAAAAGAAAAGAAAAGAAAAGAAAAGAAAAGAAAAGAAAAGAAAGGAAAAGAAAGTAGCAACTAGCACTGGGGCTCCCAGGTTGGGCTGCCTTTTGGCTACCCCCGAAGTATGGGTCAGAGGCTTGGATACCCACCTGGGGCTGAGTGGAAAGGGTATGGGAGCCCTCCCATGCCTGACTGTCCAGAGCATAGGTGGAACTCTAGTGAGTTGTGGGTCTATCCTACCTCTCTTCCCCTGGGCCCCCCTTTAAGTTCCCAACACACTGAAAGTCCAATATATACATTACCCTCTATGGGGGAATGGCGGCTCAGAGTGTCACAGTCCAGGAAATTCCTACAGGGCAGTGTTGTGCCTTAGAAGGATACCACAGGGCTCAGTTGACATGGACATCTATTGTTATTTGTTCTGGTTACATTATTCTCTTCATGCAGAAAAACACAAACATGTGTATGTGCTCATGTGTGCATATGCATTTTCAGTTTGCAGATACAGAAATCTGTAACACCAATCTCTTTTTCTGTATTTTAGACATTGTTTCAAAGTTGCTGTCTTACACATCACAAGAAAAGCCCTGAGAAACTTAATGTAAGACTTTTGTTGTCCTCATTCCATGCAAACATATATTTGCTGTAATGCATCTAAAATCAGCTTCTGAGTGATAAAACTTTTAAATAAAACCAGACTGAGCAAAAGGGGTGATGCTCCTTTGTTTTGTGCAGCAGCTGGAAATGGAGGCAAATGGCCCTGATGTACACAGGTTTCAGCATATTCTGGAATCAGGAAACCCTGTGGTTTGGGGAATTTGTTTGTTTGGTGGGTTTTTTTTGTTTGTTTGTTTGTTTTGTTTGTTTGTTTGTTTTTTGTTTTTTTGTTTTTTTTTTTTTGCATTTTCAGTTCTTTTAATTCTAATTATTACTATTTTTTTAACGGAGCACTCCTCCATTGCTGGTGGGCCTGCATGTTGGTAAAAACACTTTGGCAAACAATCTGGCAGTTCCTCAGAAAATTGGAAATAGTTCTACCTGAAGACCCAGCTATACCACTACTGGGTATATTCCCCAAACTTGCTCCAAAATATAACAAGGACACATGCTCCACTATGTCTATAGCAGCCCTATTATTGATTATTTGTTGCCATCTACTCCTCTTGGGTGAATTTGCTTCCTTTTGTTCTAGAGCTTTTAGGTGTGCGGTCAAGCTGCTAGTGTATGCTCTCTCCAGTTTCTTTTAGGAGGCACTCAGAGCTATGAGTTTTCCTCTTAGGACTGCTTTCATTGTGTCCCATAAGTTTGGGTATGTTTTGGCTCCATTTTCATTAAACTCTAAAAAGCCTTTAATTTCTCTCTTTATTTCTTCCTTGACCAAGTTATCGTTGAATACAGTGTTGTTCAGCTTCCACGTGTATGTAGGCTTTCTATTATTTATGTTGTTACTGAAGATCAGCCTTAGTCCATGGTGATCTGATAGGATGCATGGGGTTATTTCAATATTTTTGTATCAGTTGAGGCCTGTTCTGTGGACGATTACATGGTCAGTTTTGGAGAAGGTACCATGAGGTGCTGAGAAGAAGTAATATCCTCTTGTTAGGAGCTAGAGGAAGTACCCAAGGAGCTGAAGAGGTTTGCAGCCCCATAGGAGGAACATCAATATGAACTAACCAGTACCCCCAGAGATCCTTGGGACTAAACCACCAAGCAAAGAAAACACATGGTGGGACTTGTGGCTCTAACTGAATATGTAGCAGAGGATGGCCTAGTCAGTCTTTAATGGGAGGAGAGGCCCTAGGTCCTGTGAAGGTTCTATGCTCCAGTATAGGGGAATGCCAGGACCAAGAATGGGAGTGGGTGGATTGGGGAGCAGGGGTAGGGTGGAGGGGATAGGGAATTTTCAGAGAGGAAACTAGGAAAGGGGATAACATTTGAAATGTAAATTTTATGGAGTGTATGGATATGTGTGAGAGTGAATATATGTATGTGAGAGAGTGCATGTGTGTTTATGTGCTTTTGTGAGTATGTGGATGTGTGTGCTTGTGGATGTGTTCATGGAAAGAGACAGGGAGGGAGGGAGAGAGAGAGAGACAGAGACAGAGAGAGAGAGAGAGAGAGAGAGAGAGAGAGAGAGAGAGAGAGATATTAGGCCTGACCTGTCTGAGAAGGCAGCATTTTTTTTATTCATTCACATGAAATTTTACAAGTGATTAGAGAATCTACTATATATGGTGCTAACATAGAGCCATTGCCTAAGCCTTTTAATTCCCATGTTAGGAGCAAAGTGCTCAGTTTCAGCTCTTAGGAAGCTTCTGGCTGATATCTCTGAGTCTAGCTCCAAGAACTACCTCAATGGTGTTGTCTCTCAGTTAGTGGAGTTTCAGGCAGTGCAACTGTCAATCTAGCCCATGTATAAAGGGAAAAGAATTTGGGGTAGAATATATAGGAACTTATGGACAGTGAAAATGGATTGTCCATCTAGTCATGGGACCAAGCAGGAACCAAAATAAATGACAGAAGCCTACTATGTCTTATGACAAAGCATGTGTGTGGCCATATAGGGTCCAGTGAAAATAGGAAGCCTTGTTATCCCACACTAATGTCCATGCAAGATTCCCAGAGCAGAAGAGGCATAAATATTCAGGTTAACATTGAATCAGATCCACTAAGGTCTGCTCTGCTACTGCAAATATGGAGAATAGTCGTGGTGATAGGAATAGAGGCAGCTTACCCACCTAGACCAACACTGAGCACAGTTGGTTAGCACTGTACTCTAGCTTTCTAGGCTAATCAACAAATCCTGTAAGTAGAATGAATATATGAGAGAAGTATCCCTTTCTACCTACAGAAATGGACAGAACAGCATTGTATCCCTTAAAACATATTTAACTCGGTGCCAAATGGTCATGTGTATGGTAAATAATACTTGTTAATATGAGATGATAAAACAAACCCATGACTGTTTAATTCGCCACGCAGAAGTTTCCAGGCAAAGTGTTGGAATCACCTATTGAATGGATGGCAGAGCTAATGTTCATAAAAGGAGGGTATATCCCCCAACCCATATGCAGTGCACACATCATTTATCTGGAACTGTCATCTCAATAGGCAGAATAAATGCGACAGAATAGAATAGATTGAAGAGGAGATGTCCTGACACTTCTAGTAACCCACTTAAGTAATATCTGCTTCCTGTGTTTGAAATCACAGGATATGTGGGTCCCTAAATAAGTGCTTTCCCAAAGGAATAGAAGAATATGCTGAGCTATGTACTGAAACTGTCATTTAGCACTTAGCACTTCTGATTTTAAGGGAATAGCCAGCAGTAGGGAAGCTGCAGTTGTGCATGTTACTTGATGTTGTTGTTAGCTGGGCAGGTTGTTGTTCCTGTACAAAGAAGAAAGTAGAAAACATGCACAACTAACAGGTCACCAGCTCTGCGACTCCAGGTGTTCCTTTGGCTGAGTTTGATAGCAAACGGATGGAAGAAGAAAGTGAGATCAGAGAGTGCAGAGTCTAGGTGCCCAAACCTGTGAGGATAAAAAGTCCAGGATCTGGGTTCAAAGGGGTTACTGAGAGGAGCTGATTGTTTATGGTGCTTAGAAGAAGACAGTAATGCCATAAACAGACAGACAGACAACAAAATTTCAGGGGCCTTAAAGAATGAAAATCAGGTCCCACGTGGCAGAAGTGGGAAGATCTGTGTGTGTGTGTGTGTGTGTGTGTGTGTGTGTGTGTGTGTGTGTGTGTGTTTGCATATAAATATTGTGAATGGGATAGTTTCACAGCCTAAGCCTCCAGTCAGGATCTCTGATTTCCAGACATTAGTCCACTAAGGGAGTGGAAAGAGAGTGTGTGTCCACTAGCACCTCTTTAGTATAAACATACTTCCCCATTTGAATATGTAGACCTTTGGATGTCCATTAGCCAGAGTTTCATGGTGTCTTCTTAATAGGGCACCTGTCAATATCCAAGAGAGAAGGATGCTGCATGTGGTATTACCTGAGCAGTAACTAGGTTCTATTATTACATTCTTAAGGAGGAACAAGGACACACCAGGCTACTGAGGCTGAGATGGTCAACTTTGGTATGGGGAGTTACCCATACCAAAGGGCTTGTCTGAGTCTTTACCACAGTCCTCTCTATCTCTGTAAGTGTCCTGAAGGTCTGTATGAATGGAATGAAAGTTCTGCCTTCATGTCCCTCCTAAACATAATGTATGTAGCTAAAGACTGCTAGACTTTATGGTGGTAGCTGACAAGAACTTAAAAGCCATGGATTCAGAGAGTATGGCTTTGGAATAACTGACTAACTCAAACCTAAGCATGTGGGATTCTTCCATATCTGTTGCTCACAAGCTCCATAACTGTGGACAAATCAACTTCTCTAAAGTCAAATTTTAACATTTAAAATAAACAATAGATTTCTTTCCTCAATAAACTGGGGTGATGTTTATTGAACACATAAATTAAAATAAGAAGAAACTCTTAAAGAATCACTCCACTCTAGAATATTCTGCATTGCTTTCTTCTTTCAGACTCTGATCACTGATTCTCAGCCTTCCTAATACTGTGATCCCTTTATATAGTTTCTCATGTTGTAATCATCTCCAACCATCAAATTATTCTTTGCTACTTTGTAACTGTAATTTTGCTACTGTTATGAATCATAATGTAAATATCTGATATGCAGGATATCTGATATGGGACCCAAAAAGGGGCCATGATCCATAAGTTGAGAACTGCTGCTCTAGATACTACAATTTTTTGGAAAAACTTTATTCTAAAAATATTAAAAATTAAAATGAATAATGACAAACAAAACAAAAACAAAAATAAAACAAAACACCAAGTACTTTCTTCTCAAGCCTCCATGATACTGTAAGTGAATGGTGGCATTGACATTGTTGAGTCTGGAGATTCTGAGTGTGCAGAGGACCTCTAAAGGAGTCAGAGAAGATGCTAGTAAAGGTTTATTGAGGAATGGCATGTTTAGGTTCTCGTGGGTTTGTTCATCTGTTGATGGCTTTTTAATCTTACCATAGTTATGGATTTAACTATGGAAAACATGTTTAAGCTATAACAGAAAGATGTAGGTTAAATAGGAAAAAACAATTCTAACATAAGAGCAGAATGAGGCCATAGAAGAGAGTACAGAGACAGTGTACAGCATTCTGAGGGAACAGTTGTAAAAACAGACAGGAGCTGGTTTAGTAGAGTTAGAGGAAGTAAAATTACCATGAACTGCCCATGCCTGAGCTGAACATTCCAAAAGAAAAGGAATAAAGCAAAGAGTAGAACAGAGAGACTTGGCTTCTCACCTAGTTCTTTTCATTCTGCTTTTGAAATGTGTAAACACCTCTGCAAGAATACTAGAAGTGACTTACTCATCAAACCCAGTTTCTAAAGTGAACCAACATGTGAAGGAAACTGCAAGTAGGACCGACTGGGGATGGGTACTACTGTTGGGATAGAGCTGGTCTGTCTGCTCCACAGAGTGCCTTCCATTTAAGCCTTTGTCCCAGCACAGTAAGAACATGATAGCCTCACCCCCTTATTAATCCCCAACTCTTGCTGAAGGTCCTTCCTCAGCAGCAGGATGGCAACTGATGTCAGGCTTTTCTAAAGTGATGGTTACTATGGGAACAGTGGGTTCCTGGGCAGATTCTCCAATGGCTTAGCAACCAAGAAGGCTCTTCATCATTCTTTTGATAGTACCTAGATGTTTGTCTGGGTGAGGAATAGACCTTATCAATGGTTTTCTGGGTGATCACAACTTCCTCTCTGAAATAGGAAAGTACTCTGTGGTCTATAACTAAGCTCTCACTGGCCCAGAGCTCTGAGATAATCCAGCCCTTCCTGAGCGAGCTGTCTTCACAGGAACAACAGCCAAAAAGTATAATGGATAAAGGATTAGGGGCTGGCCATAGCAATGGTACCTATTATCTATTATCTATATGAAGAACATATATTCAATTCATCCCTAGCCCACATGAAGGCTTGTACGTGCAGTCACTCACATGCATGTGCACACACACACACACACACACACATACACACATATACTCAAACATGTATACACACATAAATGACAAAGAAAATTCAAAAAAGAGAAAGAAAGATAGAGGGAAGGAAGGAAAGAGAAAGGGAGGGAAAAACTGAGTGAGGGAGAAAAGGAAGAAGAAAGGGAGGGAGGGAGGGAGGAAGGAAGAGAGAGGGGGAGGGGGTACATGACAGCACTAATATGAAGAATTCTAATTTACCTGGTCAAGGGTTGGGGGCTACAATTGCCTGGTAAAGGGCTGAGGCTCCAATTTTCACTGAAAAGTCTGTGTTATGTCCACAAGCAGGCAAGAAATTACTGAAAATCCACTAACTACATTTAGTCAATAAAATTTTGCTACATAAATCAATTGTGAATGCATACACTTTTAATCCTGGCATTTCTGTGGCAGAGAGTGATGGGTCTCTGTGAGTGCAAGGCCTGCTTATTTTACACAGCAAAATCTAGGCCAGCAAGGTATACCTAGCCAGAGTGTTTCCAAAAACAACAACAATAATTGGCCAGTAGAGATAGAGGCATAATAGTTCATGCCTATAATCCTGACATTTGGGAGGATCACCATGATTTTGAGACCAGCCTGGGCTACATAGTAAGTAAAGTTCAAGTCAGAATTGCATAGCAAGACCTTATCTCCAAACCATTGAGAAATAGAAAGAAATTGAAGGAAATAAAGTAGATGGCATTCAGGTGATAATCTTGCAGTCATGCCCTCTTACTATTCACTGTTTGGCTAATAAAACACAAATTGACTTTTGTACTCTGAGTCCAGCTGTCTGACAGACATAATATTGTGCAGGAGTGTGGAATTCTGTTTCATCCTAGCATGGGGCATATGCATTGGCATCCCATTTTCACCTTTTGGGCACAGGATCCTGTTTTCTCATGGTACTGAATAGATGGGTGCCTACCTTTACCAACCCTCTGGTATCAGCCCACACATCTCTGTAGAACCAGCCATAGTGCAATATCCTATAGTCATATAGTTCTATAGGGTGGATGAGAGAGACATTTCTCCAAATGTTGGCCCCCTTCAACTAGCATATAATCTTAATTGTAATAAAACTCTCCATTTATTAGTCCAGTGATTTTTTTACACCTGAATGTATCAATAACAACTGTGAATTAATGACATTTAAATCAAATAACTGACCTTCTGAGCTCCATAATTTGTTATCCAATACAAAGTGGTCAGCCCTGACCAGTACACACAAACCATATTAAACTGCTTCGGCAAGTTGCATGTATATACTTATACATGTATATGTACATGCGTGTCTAACAATTACAATCAAAGAAAAACATGCTAATTTAAGAGGCAGTGATGGAGGTGACATGGGAGAGGTTTGAAAGAGATGACATGTGAAAGGTTAGAGGGAGTAAAGGTAAGAGGTAGAGTGAGGGAATTGTGTTTAAATTTATATATATATATATGCAAGAGCCTGTAGTCTGCCAAGTAGGCAGAGACAGCATTTCTTTATGGACTTTTTGTTTTTTCCTTTTTCAAGTTTCTGCTTGAGGTTTTACCCTGACTTCTCCAAATGATGAGATGTAACATGTATGCTGAAATAAACTTATTAACTCCTCAAATGTCTTTGTCAGAGTGTTAATCACAGTGAGAAAGGAAACTAAAGCACCACCGTAAAGGCATTCTGAAGTGTTCTTCTAGTGAGAAGTTACCTCCCTGAGACTTGTCTTCCCTTGTTCTCATTGCCATATTCAGTGGGGGATTCTTCAACTTCACCATGTAAGGGTTCTATTACCCTTCCCATTTCATAACACGTTGGGCATGGGCATCATTCTGATTTTCTCCCACAGCCTCCTGATAGGCCACTGTGCAAGAAGGAAATGTGGAACAGGGTGAGCTCAAGACACATTAGGAGGCGATTAGAGGGGAGTGGGAGGCGATAGGGAGAGAGAAGAAAAATACTGAGGCTCCTCTAGAAATTGTTGCCCTTTGTTGCTTATGTAGGGTTTTGCTGAGCTTATTTGAAGCCCAAGAGTTTGAAGATCCAGAAGTTCAAGATAATTTCTGTTCTTGCTCCACTATCTCTTTCTCCACACTTCAAGAAGCATGAGGAATGCTGTCTCCCTCCATGTGCTTGGAGCGTTAGACAGGACAGTATAGAATAGTGTGTGATTCTATGCAGACACCAGGCATCTATGTGCTTGTTCTGTTTATACTATGGAATATGAAACAGGGGCAGTCAAGACATTGCATCCAACACCTATGTGTTGGTGTTGGAATGTCTTCATTTTTAATTCTTATAACCAAATGGTGAGCATAGGTTGTTCCTAACCAGAGTCTGGTCCCATTGTGGGTGTGATAAGACTCTCCTGCAATGCTCTAGTGGCATCAGTCACTGGATGAAAGGTACTCAGATCCTCTGGCTGAGTTCTCTCAGGCTTCCTATAGCTGAGGGAGAAGGGCTTTCCTGCCATGGTTTTCACTGTTTTAGGAAATGTCTTTGAATGCTTGCTGTCTGCTTGTTAATAAGGGTGGTTTTCTTTTGGGATTGCTCCCACGCTGTCCTCTCTCCACCATCTGTTTCATCTCTCACAAATCTGGCTTACTGTTTTGTGAGGGTTCCCACTAATGGAAGATTGTAGCCTTACTATTCCTCTGTTCCACCCATTACCTCAGCCTAAACTTAGATAAACCACAGAGACTCCTTGAAACAAGCTTTGGGGTTAAGACAGAGTCTCCTTTCACCCATAAAATATAGAACATTTTAAAAAAAGCTCTTTCGAACAAATGACTCAAATTATCTTAGTTTAACCTTGATTGGAAAGCATGTATTTCAAGGTAGCGATGATTTACAGAAAATAATACACAGCCTCCAAAGAGAGCACACCATCTGGAAGACTTGCTTTAGTTCCAACTTTTGAAGAACTTAGAAATATTTAATGTCAAATTATCATAGAATATATTCACAGAGTAGAATGTGGCAATAATTGGACATGCATACACAGTACATAATGATTATCACAAATGAATCAATGAACAAATATGTCACCAATCCCACTCAGCTTCAGTTTTGCCAGAACTTGCTCATCACTAACTGAAAGCTAGCTCCCTCTGGCTGACATTGTACTGTTGTCCTAACATCTAGACTCTGGTAGCCACCATTCTGGACATTGAGTCTATAAGTCATACCACATTTGTCTTTCTGTGTCTGACTTATTTTTCGTGGTAACACATCTTTCAGGGTCATCTTTGAGTTGCACACGCTGTGATCTCCTTTTCATGACAATATATCCCATTGTATACATTACCTTCATTACATATTATGTATCTACTGATGAATCAAGAGATAATAAGAGTTGGCAGAGGCATAGATAAAAGGGAATCTTTTGTGGGGGTTGGGTGGTAATGTATATCCATGAGGGAAAGCAGCATGGTAAGTATGGTAGTTCCTCAAAATTGAATTGAAGCACATATGATGTATTATATGTTGGTGTTTTTCTTTGTTATTCCATTTTAGAGACCATCACATGGAATGGCTTTGCCAACATACTGGGCCTTCCATACGTAGCAAAGCCTTTCTGGAAACATTCTCAAAGACACATCCAAGGGAGTCTGCCTTTGCATGGTAAATCCAAGTCTCAACAATTGAGAATCAAGATCAACCATATCAGGAGTCTGTGAATTGTATATTAATAAAACTGTTTCTTCAATGTTTTTAAAACAAAGCAAAGATCAGTTGATTCTTAACTGTCACAGTGTTTGGTATCTCCAAGCAGAGGAAACAAGTTTCTACAAATGAAAAATCATGCTTAAGAAAATTAATTTGGTTTCTGGTAACCTATGGAAGTTCAATTTTCCCTTCTCATTGGTGAGGTTGCCTCCCTGCTCTTAGTGGAATAGGGCTTCTCTTAAACCGAGAGCATGACTGCTGAGCCCAGGTAGGACTCCTGTTCCACCTCTTGCTGGATGACCAGCGGTAGTCATATAATCTTCCCTTGTTGCTTAGGCCTATTTAGAAACTTTAGTTAAAACCAAAGGACATCATTTTTCTCCTTGCCTTTTCTCTCTCTAACCTCTTCCATATATTCACCTTCTTCTTTCTCAAACCCATGATCATTTTCACATTAATTGCTGATGTATGTTATGTCTCTTTAAACGTCTTTCAACAATGTTTTGACATTTTCAGAGTACAACTTTTACACTATTGTTGAATTTACTTGTAATTTATTTATATTATTTTACTCTTTTGATTGTATGAATTAAATCAGATTTACTCTTGGGTTTCTTTTTAATTATGGAGAAATATAATTTTATATTTATCTGCATCTCATAACTTTAATGGACCTATTTATCACAGTTCTTATTAACAAACACTGTTATTTAGAAAAGTTTTAAATTCAGAGCCAAATTGAGCAGAAAGTAGAGAATTTTGCTTCATCTCTGCCCTAGCACAGCAGAGCTTACTCTGTTATCACACATTCCACCAGAGTGGTACATTTCCCACAACTGATTAACCTACATTAACATACCATTATTATCCAGAGTCCATGGTTTACACTGGGATTCATTCTCAGTGTTTTATAGTCTATAGATTTGAACAAATGTATGATGATATGAACCACTTTGTGCTACCCCTAGTCATCACCACCCACTATAACCCATGGCAACTACTCAGCTTTTTTTTTTTTTGTCTCCACAGCTTTAATTTCCTACAATGTCATACAGTAGAATAGCACAACATACAAGTTCTCACATTGCCTTCTTTGATTTAATAATGTGCACAGTGCATGCCTTGCTAACTCATTTCTGTTTTTTCATGAATAATAGCAATTACCAATTACCCGTATATACCACAGTTTACTGTTCTGTTCATGAGCCAAGAAAATCTGTTGCTTCCAAGATTGGGCACTTTTGAGTAAAGCTGTTATAAACATTTTTGTACAGGTTTTTTTATGTGGTCATAAATGTTTCTCTCCTTTGAAAAAAAATGCAAAGAAGTTTGATTGTTGGACTGGTAGGGTAGGAGTAAGATCATATTCATTATATAAGAAAGAACCAGATCTGCCTTCTAAGGTAATTATACTACTTTTGCATTCCCATCATGAATGAATGAGTATTTTTTTTTTTTATTCTTGGAGCCATTTGGTGGTGTCAGCGCTCTGCACTGTGGCCATCTAAAAGGCACATAGCACAAGTTAATAATGGCTTTAATTTTGCTCCTCCTTGATAATCTACAGTGCAGAACAACAACCATACATCCTCCCTGGTAAAGCATTTATCAATGTCCCTAGCCTGAATTTTTTTATTCCATTAAGTTATTTATTTATTCACTTCACATCCTGATTACATCCTCCTGCCTCCTTCCAATCTCTCTCACATAGCCCCTCCCACATCCTGTCTCCCTTTCTCCTCTGAGACAGGGGATGCCCCTCTCCTCTGAGTAGCAAACCACTCTGGCACATCAAGTCACTGCAGAACTAGGAACATCTTCTCCCAATGAGGCAAGACAAGGCAACCCATATTGGGGAAGAGGACTCATAGGCAGGCAACAAAGTCAGGGACAGCTCTCCCATTCCAGTTGCTGGGAGACCAGCATAAAGATCAAGCTGTACTTCTGCTAGGTATGTGCAGGGTCAGTGGGAGGTTAGTCCAGCCCTTGCATGCTCTTTGGTTGGTGGTTCATTCTCTGGAATGCCCAAAGTTCCAGGTCAGTTGAGTCTGTTTAGTCTTTTTCTAGAGTTTTCATCACTTCCAAGTCCCTCAATCCTTCCCCACACTCTTCCACAAGACTCCCCAAGCTCCTTCTAATGTTTGGCTGTTGGTCTCTATATCTGTTTCCGTCTACTGCTAGGTGGAACTTCCCAAAAGACAATTATGCCAGGATCCTGTCTGCAAGCATAACAGAGTTTCATCAATAGTATCAGGGATTGGTTGCTCCCCACAGGATTGGTCTCAAATTAACCCAATCATTGGTTGGCCATTCCCTCAATCTCTGCTCCATTTTTTTCTCTGTATTTCTTATGGGCAGAACAATACTGGGTGGAAGGTGTTGTGCATGGATGGGTGCCGTTATCCTTCTTCACTCTTCCTGCCTTCTCTCCCTGGCTCACCACACATATGATCCACCCCCATTCCCTTCCACCTCCCCTCTCCCACCTAGGTTCCTCCACCTTTATCCACCTCTGACAACTATCTCTCTTATTTCCCCTTCAGAGTGATATTCAAACTTCTTCTCTGGAGCCTACCTTGTTATTCATTTTTTTGGGGGTCTATGGATTGTATTGTGTGTATCCTGTACTTGATGGCTAATGTCTATGGATCAGTGAGCACATACCATGAATGTTCTTTGGGTCTCAGTTACC